>NC_134137.1:330490000-330775000 GCF_033958435.1 Carettochelys insculpta
TCTGACTTTAGCTGCTTGTATTTGTGTCTAGATTGGTTTTGGTATGTGCTTTATAAAGGCACATTTAAATAAATATACATCAAATAATTGATTTTCCATGCCACCTGCTTCACAGATGTTGGAATTATTAAGGTGATAAACTGTAATTACCCTCTGAAGGCAATATCTGGAAGTAAGTAGGTGAAACATGCACATAACTGTGTGCACAGAGCCGTTTTACAGTCCTGGTAAAGATTCTACTATATTTGATTCAAAATAAGGAAGGTAAAACCTACCCCACCTTCATCTTTTAAATAAGTGACACTTATCTATAGAACAGTGCCCCAGAGAAGCAAAACACTGTGGATCTCATCTTCCTCTCTTAATTGTGACACTGAGTTTTTGTTTAAAATTGTAACTTTTTCTTGGGTGACTACAACACCATTGTGAAACTTTGAAAGAAAGCCCCAGACTATGTAAGAGACCTTGGTTGACTATAGCTGCTTCAAATTATGCGCAAGTAGACATTTTGGATGAGATGTTGTGAGGTATGCCCAGAAGCACAAAACTCTTATCCCAGCATGAAGGGAAGCTCAGCTAATCTGATTCTACGCCATCGTCAATGTTGATGTAACCCTCAAAGTGACTTTGAGTACCTGCAACCTGTCTCCCAGCTGACTATGGAATCTCTGGTGTGCTGCAGCCTTTGCCCATTCTAATGCATCCCCAGGCCAATTTGGTGTGCCAGAATCTGCAATACAAGCCCTGAGAGCCATACAAGCTGTCTTGGATAAAGCAGGAAGTACTTCAGGAAGGTCAGCATCACTGACAACTGCTGTGGGCCCTGCGGGGTTGGGGGGAGGGGGCTAGGGCCCTGCGGGGGGCGGGGCTGGGACCCTGCCCATAGAGGCGGGGCTTAGGGCAGTCACCTCTGGCCCCTCTCACACACCGCATGCAGCGCAGATGCACAGCACTGTGCCCTTTTTGAAAGGGGCCTGAAGCTCTGGCTGCTGGAGCTCTGGGGCCTTTGAAATGTTCCCTTTCAGCAGGCCTGAGGAAGGTCCCCATGGTTAAATCCAGAGTGCTACGAGCTCTTTTATGCTCTCACTGTACCATTAAAATGCCATAGTGGCAGTGCAAGGGATAATCTTATCCTTTGTGTGTATATTCTGTATACCAGGGACCGCCATTAAGAGAATCAAAATATGGTGGCAAAATTCTGCTGTAAGTTTCTTGCGCAAAGCTCCTTGCAGAGTCAGTGAAGAGTTGTGTGCATGTTTCAAAAGGAATCACTTGCTCCCTTGTGAGACAAAGAGATCTGCAGAATATACAGTATGCATGTTGTTTTAAAATAAATGTGCACATTTAGTAGACTTGAATGTACAGAAATTATGATTTAAGAGCTTTCAAACTCATGTTTGTGTGCTGAGGAACTAAGAATGTCTGTAGGAGGGGAACAACTTATCAAAATCTTTGCATAAAATATGTCACCTACCATAAAAAGAATTAAATATCATATGCTAGAGACATAAGATGGGTAAATGTCTAACAGATTACTATGCTTTCTGTGTTGCATTACATCTTCCCTATTATGTTTTAGGTTTCTTCTAAATTAAAAATAAAAAGTGCAGCAATTTGTTTCTTTGAGGAGCCAATATTATGTTGTTGTGATGCCAAAGTTGTAAAATACATAAATAGGATTGCTCACCACAAAGTTGCATCAGCTTACTAGTTCTGAACGATATCATGCTATTTACTTGTCATTATTCTTTTTGGCATCATATCGATAGTTCATTAAATTAATTTCAGTGCTTTGTCTTAAATTAGTGTTTAATAGTCCTCCTAAGCAATTTAGGAGCATATATCTCATCTTCAAAGTTGACTTTAGTCTACTGCTTTAAATCCCCATGGTCTTAAGAACCGAAGTGCCTAAGTCGTCTTTGAAAATGAGCCTTCAATTATATAGGCCAGGTCTTCACTATAAATTTATATTGTGTGACTGTATTGTTTGGGTGTGGATTATTTTTACAATAATGCACTGCAGCTATATTGACATAATTTCCAGTACAGACCGCACTATGCGCGTGGGAGGGCTACTCACATCGACATAGCTAATGCCTCTTGTGGAAGCGAATTAACTATGCTGACAGGAGCAGCTTCTTCCACCTGCAGAGCAGAGTCTTCACAGAGGTGCTGCACTGGTGGATCTGCACTAGAACAACATTTGAATCAGAGACCTGCTCTGAGTGGCTTGAGATTTGGAAACGGTTACCCCATATGTACAAAGAGTAAACATATTCTGTTTTCTGTTGTGAGAATTAGCCACAAAAACAGTGCATTTTCCCATAGTTATTTATTAATTTTCAAAAGACAGACATGAAGTGGAGAAAAATGTCATGATTATGGGCAATAGATTTCCTGTTTTAGTGCATCTGTCTTCCAAATTTGCTTAAAATGTGTTTTGGTGGACAGACTTGACTGTAGCAGTGGCTGACTAAGCTCTGCAACCCCAAAATAATTCTAAGTATTCTCAATAGAGTTGATTAAAATATTTTGACTCTTTTTATAAAAGGGAATTTTTTTTTAGGAAATATTCCCATTTTTACCAGTTGTCATTCTCTGTGAAATCTGTACAATTCTTATCATGTGTACTAACCCACATGTGAAATTCACTGGTAATTGTTTAAAAATTCAATATAATTTACAGAATCTATGCAAACAATGAAATCTTATGAGTCTCATAAAGAGACTGAGGCTGTGTCTACGGTATGAAATAAATTCAAATTTAAGGCGGTTAGCACAATATTACCACGTGACGGTCTCCACAGTAAATATTATTAGCTCGATTTAAAAAAAAAAAGAATGGGCAGCACTAATATTGATATTACAATATCGTTGGTACCTGATGGGTATAGCATCATGCTCAAATTCAAAAGTTCGATAAAAGGCCAGTGTGGAAGCACCATGTCTTATAATTGAATTTATTAGCCTCCAGAGATGTAACACACAATGCCTCTCAGTGCTCCTCTCTGGCTGCTGCTTTCCAGGTGCACAGGAATTATGTAACAGGAAGACCGTGAATTTCAAATTAGCAGCAGGAAGGCTGCGGCTGCAGGCTCATGTTTGCATGAGAGCCTGAGAAATGTTTTTCTTTTTTCTGTTATTAGCACTCTGAGTGCATTTGCCCATTACAAATAGCCCCAGTACAGAGTTGGTGGTTGTGTCTCCACACTTATTATATTTTTCTGCACTGCCTGGTGCCAGCCACTGCCCTACGGCACCACTTGGAAACAAGGCTGTTGTGGGGGTCATGCTTGCAGAAGAGGCCAAGAAACTTCTTCTCAGTGGTTTACATTTGTGTGCAAACCCCCTTCATTCCTGCACAGGCACCACACAGATAGAGTCTTTCCCATGCTCAGCCATGTCATGTGGGTAGTCCCCGACCCAATAAAAGGACGTGCTGGCTGTTCAGGGCTGACCATGCTGCTAGGCAGCACCATGTTGTGGCTGGCATGCCATTAGGGCTCCAAGGGTGGGAAAGACTTTTGGTGACTTGCTGCTACCGAGGGGAAGTCTCCCCATTAAGATATTCAGAGGGGGGACTAATTCAACTAGCCCCCCACTGAAACACCCTTAGCAAGGGACCCATTGGGCTTGCTGCAGCTGGGGGGGAAGTTTCCTGCTGGTGCTAAGCCAACATTTCAATTGGCTCTGCAGCCACATACCACCACAGTTGCTCCCCCTTTGCTCCACTAAAAATATTTTCGGGGCTTGCTGTCCATTGCAGAGGCCTGCTGCTTTGATATTTCTGTTATAAAATCTTTTCCCTAACATTTCCTATCTTTATGCTTTGACCCCTCCTCCAAGAAAAAAAAAACTGGGTGGAGGGCCAGGTGAGATTTCTGTTTCGGTTAAAATTTTAATGTATGAGATTTCACTGCCATCCTCTGTGTTGACAATGCCTGTGTAGTGAAGGGGGAAGACAAAGATCTTTCTTCCGAGACTTTTATATCCTCTTTTTCTAACTTTGCACCCCTTCAAGCAGGGAAGAGGAAGGAAGGGCCAGCTGAGAATACAGACTGTCCCTGAGTTATTGTCAGGGACTGGATGCACTGATAGGAGGGGAGACACTCAGTGGATGGCCAGTTGAGAACACAGCCTGTGCACAGAAGCCTTATAGTGCACTGGAAGGCCCGAGACCTTCCTCTCAGCAACTCTTTTCTTTTCCCCAAAAACTTTACTATCATCTTTTTCTTCAAGCTTTTCAGGATCCCTGTATTATTTTCAGGGATTGGATGGAATCATGGGAGGGGGACATTCCATGGATAGACAGTTGAGAATTAAGTTATAGCAGAAAGAGATTTTTGTTCATTTTTGCCCCATTTTTCCTGCTTTCTGACGTGAAAAATGAATGTTTGCTTAACACAGGAAGGGAATGTGGAAAATGCAATGTAGGAAGACAATGTCAAAGACCAGCGAGCATACCCAGAATGCTACAGGGATGAGGGAACTGTGGGATAGGTTCCCACAATGCACCGCTGCAACAGTCAATGTTTGCCAAATGAGTGTGGCAGCAATTAGACTACTTTGTGAGGAGCATGTGGGGAGGTGAGAAGAGTCAAAATCAAATTTATAAATTCCAGAGTTACAACAATCTTCTTGAGAAAATACAACACATTTCCTTAATAGAAATGTAAAGGTGAGTAAAACTGACACCATGCAATCCAAATATAATGGGCTAATATAAAAAAGCACAGCTTCATTGAAATCAATGGAGCGATGTTAATTTGCACCCCCAGAGGATTTGGCCCACCAATTAGTGTTTAGAATCAGGCAAATAAGTCAAAATTAATATTGTATATCATTATGAATGATTCTTTTAAGGAACTTGAAACTAAGCAAGTGTAGGGTATGATTCTGAACATACAAGAAATTAATCAAGAGCAGTTTCTTAATTTGAAAACATTCTTCCTATAATGTTAAAAATGCAAGACATATGCATGCAAACGTAAGTTGCAGGTATGATAAAAGAGAATAATTTTTGAAACGTAACCCAAAATGTTAAAACTACAAAGTAACTCTAGAATAATCCTATGTTAAGAAAAGATGTCAAACTTCCCCGTTCATAGAAATTTCAGTGTTGGGTTCCTTGGTCCTACAGTTGTAAGTCATTAATTAAGTGGGACAAATCATTTATTTTCTTTTAGTCAATTCTATACAGCAAAACCAAAGTAACACAATTAGGAAAAGTTTCTTAAGAGATGGCCTTTTATAGCTGCTTCTTATGTCATTCCCTTTTTGCTTCCTAGTACTCACTTTTTGATCTGCTTTGAGCCACCCCTTTTGTTAGTCTTATACTATTGAAGTATCTGAGCTAATCCAATTTTCAAAATCATCTTTAATGTATTTCTACCTATGACTTTTATGCATTATTTACATTTTCTCCAGTACGCTGGGTTCATCCCATATAAGGACACATCTTTTCTCAGGAACGTGTTCTATAACATTCCACTGACTCTACATCACCTGGGAATTCTTTTTACATAAGGCGTGCCAATTAAGCCCACTCTCTGATGCCAAAGCAGAGCAGAAAACCAGGCCTAGGGAGTTTAAGTAACTTACAAAACTGTACCTATTAAGTTTTTGTACTTCAGCCTCTTCTCTACTAGGTCACAGCGCATCTCAGACAAATTGATTCTAATTTCTGTAGTTAATTAGGCCAGTGGTGAAATGGAGGTAAGAAAATCTGCACACTTCTGAGATATACCAATGGAAACCTCTAGAAAAAAAAAAGCAAAGTATAAGTAACAGTACATTTCAAAAGGGGTAAGTAGAGAACAGAGAGCTAGGAAACACTATAGTCCTAGGTTGATTCTTTAACTATAATAAAGACATACAATAGCTGCTATTTTTCATGTGTGTCTTGTCAGACATGCATCAAATGAGGTTGGGGATCCTTGGATGCCATTATTAATTTACACAGTCCTTCACTGTAATAGTCTGGTAGCCCATCCATGCTAGTTCCTGGCAGAATTAACATAATCTGAACAACTGAAGGCAAGGCAAGGAGTTATTAAGCACATCAGAAGTCTTACATTGCCCACATAATAAAAAAATACATTCAAATGTATTAAAAATTCATATTTTATCAGAAAACATGGACGTTTCAATGAAAATGTCTTGGCTCATTCCTGCAGCCCCTTAACCATGCAGGCAGCTCTTACTCACAAGTGTAGTTCTACCAGGGTGACCAATAGTAACAGAGAGGGAGCTGTGCTAGTCTATACACTATCAAAACAGAAAGCAGTCAAGTAGCACTTTAAAGACTAGCAAAATAGTTTATTGGGTGAGCTTTCGTGGGACAGACCCAGTTCTTCAGACCTAGTCTGAAGAAGTGCATCTGTCCCACAAAAGCTCACCTAATGAACTATTTTGCTAGTCTTTAAAGTGCTATTTGACTGCTTTCTGTTTTGAAAGGGTGACCAACTGTCCAGTATTTGGTGGAATGGTCCCGTATTTGGGACGCCAAAAGGGCATCCCAACTTATATTTTAAAAGGGATGAATTGTCCCATATTTAGGCCATTGAAGTGTGGGGTTGCAGGTGGGAGCGTCCATGGCTGCCCCTTCCCTGGGGCTCTGGGTTGGGAGAGCCCACGTCCGCTACTTCCCCAGGGCTCCAGGCCATGATCACCCATGGCCACCGCTTTCCAGGGGCTCCAGACCAGGAGCTTATGTGGCTGCTGCTTCCCTGGAGCTCTGGGCAGGGAGCACCTCAGCTGCCGCTTCCCTGGGGCAGGGTGGGGAGCACCGACTCCCTGGGGCTTAGTGCAGCTGGGAGGAGCTGCCCCTCCCCCCCATGCATCTCCCTGTCCTGTATTTGGGACAGGGGAATGTGGTTGCCCTAAGTTCTATTGAAGTCAACTATTCAAGTCTCAGCAATCAGTACTGATTCCATCAAAATACTATGGCAGCCTGCAGCTGCACTAGTTTTTCCATGAAGGTCCTTCCATATTAGGTGATACTCTTTAACATGGCTTCCAGGGCAGAGGGAGTCCAGGTAATACAGTTACAATGGAGCTGCTGCCCCAGGGCCTACACTCAGATTTAGGCTCCCCAATGCCAATATTAAGGTACCTTATACCTTCAGGTACTATATAGGTGGCCCTATGTCTTTATTATGCCTTTTAAGATTAGCACAGGTATCTAGGGATCTGTGATATCATTTAGTTGTATAAATGCTGCCAACTCTGTACAGAATAGGTTCATGGGTGGGATAACAGGAAACCCCATTTCCTGAAAACTCTTTGGCTACATCTACACTACAGCTATCTTTCGAAAGAAGTCTTTCAGGAAGATCTCTTCCAAAAGGGCTTCTTTTAAAAGATGCATCCACACACAAAAATACCAGATCAAAAGAGTGATGTGCTCTTTGAAAGAGAGCATCCATACAACCGCTGTTCTACACACAAAAACATTCTTTTTAAATTAAAAAGTCAGGCACTATGAGGACTGCTCTTTTGAAAAAAGGGAACTCTGAACGTCTATACACATTTTCAAAAGAAGGCGTTCCTCCTGAAATGAGAGTGGAAGAGCACTTTCAAAAGGGGTGCCATGTTCTGTCAATTTAATTTTGAAAGAATGTTTTTGTGTGTAGATGCTCTGCTGGATATTTTGAATGAGCCCCTTCTTTTGAAAAATATTTCAGAAGAACTTGCTAGAGTAGACATGGCTTTTGTTAATAATTTCCTCCCCTAAATTTATCTCCTGCACTCCGGTCCGTGGTCTAAAAATACTAGAAACATAATTTCTCAATTGCATATGTCTTCATATATCTTCTAAACGAATCACCATCATATTCTGCAGCCATCAATTTTTTGGTCTGGACATCCACAATAATATATCCCAAAACACAATTCATGATTGTTCTCTCTTGAAAGAAAGGTTCAGTGACTACAAGACTTGCAGGATGGCTGGTTCTGCCACTTTCTCCTGCCAAAATGTGACAGGCACAGCAGGGTTAGATGTAGGTTTGGCCTGGGAGTAATTTTCTGGCTCTGATCCCATTCCCCATTTTCAAACAGCAGCCAATAATTATGATAGTTTACATTTATATCAAACTTTTCATCCCAGAAAATCACAAAGTGCTTTGCAAACTCGAGCTTAACTGAGGCATAGAGCCAGAAGTCTGCCTCCTGGATGGTGGGGGGTTCATTACTGCAGGAACTCTTAAAGGTACAGTCAGTCAGACAGGGCCCTTACATTTTGAATCTTTGGGAAATGCAGCATGTATATGATTGCTCACATCACCTGTAGACAGGTATGATTTTTACTCTTGATCTGCCTAGTTAGTGCCAAGTGTGGGTTAGAAAGGGCCCTGGCTCAGCATCTTTTCCCATCTCTTTCCAGATACTGCAGGTGACAGTGAAGTTAGCCTGGTGGAATCCTTGGGCTCCATTCTGACCCACCTTAGTGATGGAGGGACATGTGGCACAATATGTCCCTGAGCAACATCATGATATATGGGCACTACCGTAGCAAAATTAAAAATAAATACATGAAATCCATATTTAACTTTAAATTAATCAAATTCTGCCCAGATGTAGGAATAAATTTCCTTTGTAGCCAATACATCTGGTCAGACGTGTGGAGCAGGTTTTGTCATTAATAGTGCTGATCGATAAATTTTAAAAGTATTTTAGATTGTGTGTTTTCTGCTCAGATAGCGCAAGCCCTACAATATTCAAGGTATTACGCAGCAAACATCTATTTTAAAATTAATGTGGGATTTAGGCTGCCCAAGGTGCGAATAATGCAGTTGATCTAATTAGCCTTCTATTGTTATTGTAGCTAGGTCAATTACTTATTTTTAATGGGAATGGTAGAATAAGTATCACATTTGTATTTTACTGGAAGCAATTTTCATCATGACATATTTAAATCAAATAACTGATGATGACATCTTGAAGAATAATTTAGTTACATGGTATGATTTAAGATTGGCATGTTGCTGATAGCATATCAATTAACAGTGGCATGTTTAAATGGTACTTCCAAATAAATAAACATGAAAGTTTTCCCTTTATTCATCTTTGAAATCCTGAAAATTATTCATCTAAGTTCTTGATTCTCCTTTGACCGCTTCTGTAATTTTAAAGGTAACTTTAGTCAGCTGGAAAGTGTCTGTTAAAAGAAAATAGCTCAACTGAAACAAATTCCTCTTGCTTTTGTCTCCAAGTGAACTGCACTGTGAAAGGACATGAAATGTTCATGCCCTGCCTGAGAGGTTTGCAGCAGAAGATAAGGTGCAATCTGACAGGTAACTAACAACTTCTTCATAGTACAGCAAATATTCCAAATGGGAAAAGGCTGTTGGTTAAGAAACAACAAATAAAACAAGTCTTCAGATTAAGAAAAAAATGAGGTTCTCTGTAAGTATCTAAATATTTCATGTGAATTGTCCTCATAACTTCCTCAAGAGCTGCTATTAGAAAGGGACTTTTGCTCCATGAAGAAACCAATGGTTAATCAAATGATATGCAGTAGCAACATACATGAGAAAAGAAAAAAACACCTTTCACTTTAATCGGGGATATTAATTAAACTTGTGATATTAAGAGTAATATTTCAATATAGCCAGGGAAAACTTCTTGTAATTTACAATGTAATGTTTATGCTGATTTGTGTTTGAAAATTAAGTTTATGAATTTTTCGTATTGCATTACAAAGAATTGACCATCTGTTTGTATTAAAAATCAAATTAAGGAGATGTCCCTGTTTTCAATTGTATGAAGTGTTGCCATTCATCTTATATTTATAACTAAGTACGGGTAGATAATTCCAACTTTCAGGAGAGTTCCCAAATTGCAGTCAGATTCTGAATAAAATAGACTAAAAAATTACTTCTGTGTTAAGTTGTTTTTTCAATCATCTGTTTTCTTATGAACCACATCTTCAAAGGCAAACTAATTTATGTAGTGAAATCTGCATGTAAAAGTTCCATGTCAACATACTTTCCTATAATTACAACACATGCACTTTGGGGTATAGGTCTGATCCCATGCACTCTGAAATATTTAGAAAGCCTCCCATTCATTTAATTGGGTTTTGGATAAGGCCCTATCTGCATATGTAAAATACTGCAATTATTATTTACTATTTGTGTTACTGTGGATTCTACATTAATATTTGTTTGTAAAAATATATATTTAAGCATCTAATTTCTCACTTGAATGCACATATTTGTAGGCAAAGTGGTTAGGCAAATTACACTTGTGGTTTTGTGCAAGGACCAGGACTCCTGGGATTTGCTAACTGGACCTTTTCAATAACTTGGTGTTACGTTTGTAAAGAAGGGTGACTTCAGATCCTCCATTGGTCCTCATAAATTAAATTAAAACTGTTCATGTTGATTGGTCAGGAGCATGGGAGCATGCTGAGTTTTACTAGTCAATTAAATCAAAAGTCTGTTTTAAAATAACAATTGAAAAATAATATAATAATACAAGAGATAATGCCCCTGAACTGTCTCCTATTCATCCCATTTTACTGCAGGTTGAACCTCTCTAGTCCAACACCCTGGGGATTTGACCAATGCAGAGCCAGAGAATTAGCTGAACCATGGGAGGTCAATATTGTCTAGCAGCATTACCAATATTTTCACTGCTTACTGGGCTCTTAGAAGACATTTAGGAGTAAATTGGAGCTAAATAACAGCACAGAGGCAGGACTCGTGGCTATAAACAAACTTCATGGGACCACAGGAAACTTGGCCACACCCATGATAAATGGACATCCAAGTGAAATCATGCCAGACCATAGATGTTCCTCAGCCAGAGAGTGTTGGACTAGAGAGGTTCAACCTATACCCAAAATGTTTGATTGTTACACATTTATCCCAAATTTAGATCCCAAAATGACATGTAGGGTCTTTTCTTTCCCTTCTCAAACTATAGCTATTAGAAAAAGTTGAACTATGTGGGAAAAATTAGTACTGCTGCTGCCAGCTGCTTATTGTACAGAGGAGGTTTGGTGCATCCTGAACAGCTCCCCTAAAACTCATGCGTGGTCTGTGGTCCAGTATGCAAATCTATTTTTGCAGAAAATGTTCATGCCTGAATGTAAGTTGAAATAAAGTACAACTGGAACTGGTCATAGGATCAGACACTGATTTCAGCTACATTGATCATATACCAGTGATTTCAGTGGAGTGACTCCAAATTAGAAATCCATAACTGAGATGAGAATCTGTATTACATGGTATCTTCTTATTGATGCACACCCATCATTTCAGGTTAAATTAATTAGTTGTGCATATTGTATTAAAAGGAACATATACCATTTCGCATTTTACTCCACTGAACTGAACAAAGGAGTGCAGAAATCAGACTCATTCATAATGAGACTTTTGTATGCAATCTTTTTCAAAATTTGACTTTGGGTTTTTTTTTTGTTTTTGTTTTTGAGTTTTAGAGATGTGTTGGCTGGGGATGGGGGGTAGACAGATGGAGAAAAAAGTGACCAAAAGTCTGTTTTATTACATCTCAGTTTACAGAACTGTGCATATGGTTCTGTAACAGGGGCCACCCACTTGTGAGCACCCCTCTGCTGCAAAAGGGGGCTGCATAAGGTGTTTGTCTGGTTGTCTGGCACTTTCCTTGCTTCCTGATTACTCCCCATTGATGCTGTCTTGTCTGGTTCTGAGGCTCTGAGGTTCTGAGGCTGGGATCTGACTAGCCCTGTCTACGGTGCTGTCACCTCTTGTATTTTGCTTGTGGCAACTCTTTGGCCACTAGACCTGGGCCTTACCCAGGTCTAAGTTCAGCTCACACTCAAAGCTCTCTATAGTGCTGCTGGTTCCCCAGTCAGTATATAGATCTGCCTGGGTTGAGCTCTTGCAAGGAACTGCCTGGCTTTAGCTCAATAGCTTCTTTTATTTCAGCCTGCTGTGTAGTGATTGGCTGCCACAGAGACAGCCCCTCTATCCCGCCTGGAAGAACTCTTTTCTGCTCCCTTCACTGGAATGGGGTTTGGCAAGGCCTCTGGCCTCCTTTAGGGGGCATCAGGGCTTAGTCCACCCCATCACATCTTCCTAATGGACTCCTGATGACACGTCCATAAAATATCATCATAGGCTACACAGAGCAATAGGCCAATCAATAAAAACACAAGGTGATTTACCTACACTCTCACTCCTATAGGTACTTCTCCATAGTAAAACTGAGGTATGTTGACCACCCAAACTTGCTGCTTATGCTGTATTTGTTCTGTGGCTAATTACAAGATTTCCATTTGTTGTGCTATTATTTCATCCATTCAAGAAAAAAAGGATAAACATAGTGTTTTATAATTTTTAACAGCCGTTTTGATTTGGATGGTGACTTAATCTAAGCGGTTAGTCAAGGTCCTGACACAAAAATAAATTACAAAAGAACAAGTTGTTTTTTAAAACAATTTATAAATCACTTTCTAGTTACTTTAGATTAGAAAACCTACAGTAACTGAACTGGAAAGCCTAGGAAAATTTCTTCCGCTGTTACTCTTCTGTCAAGTCACCAGAGAACTGCCAGTGAAACACCTCCTGAAGAATAGTATGTGATCAGTGCAGAATGCTAACAGGAGAATACCAATGATATTAAACACCACCACAGGCCAACAGTCCATCCCTCATCCTCTACTTAATGAATGAACTGTGAAAAGCTATTGTACAGCTTACAAGAACTGAAAAGAGAAGCCACTTTCATTCAATTTTTCCTTCTTCTCTAATGCACTGTAAATCTGACTACTGAACAATCAAATCAGTAGAACATACCAGAGGAACTAACATATATAATAAGCCCGTGGGACTACAGGCATGACATTTATTTATCACTCTGGTTTGAACAAAACATTAGTTTGTTTTTCTCAGCAAATTGTTTATTTTTGGAGAACAATTCATTTTAATTATGGGTGCATTATGGTAGTAGTTAAACAAAAGGAGAAAGTAGGATGAAGTGCCATAAAGGATTGTTTGAAATTTTCCATCAAACTGTTTTCACTGGAAAATTGGGTTTTCAACCAAATGTATTTTTCACTAAATCTGCTGTTTTCCCAGGGAAAAAAAAATCAATATGTTGTTGCCAAACAAAATACGTGAAAACTGAAAACTTTGAATTCAGATATTATGACATGGTGCCTTATGAGAATTATAGTTCAGTTTTGTCATGTCCTCTTTCTCTTTGATGAGCAGGACTGTCTATCTGTCTGCAGCTCCTGCGATGCACCATAATGAGGGACTCCTGTGATGCAACTTTTTTCTCTCACTGAGAGACCACCATTGTTCATCATTGGAGACGTATTCTGACCTGGGAACAATCCAGTGTACAACTCTCATAAGGCATTTTGTAATGAACATATATTGGATTTTGCTGAAACATTTCATTTTTCGGTATTTTGATAAAATCTTATAATTTTCCATGTGAATAAAAGGCCATTTTATGACCAGCACTAAGAGTAAATTTATTTTTGTGAGACATCTAAATAATATTTCCCTTTGATTTCCAAGCTATTAAGAAAGTAGGTAGGAATGACATTACTGTCCTTGTTTCTCTTTGATGAAAATTAGTTTTACAGAAAAATATTTTTGGAGGGGAAAGTGTCCATTTTCTACAGAAAATTTCACATTTGCTTAAAAATAAAAGGGGCATTTTTGACGAAATAATCGAAAATTTCTTGAGAGGTAAATATATTTTCCAAACAGCTCTGAATACAAATTCTTGTAAGTAAAAATGATCAGGAATTTTACAGCTTATGAGAACTGAGAAAGCATTTCTTCCCATCTTTCTTTTTAACCCAGTTTAGGTTGCACTACTGAAAACTTCATTAGTTTATCAGATTAATTTTAATTTAGATTATTTGGTTTCAGAGTGATAGCTGTATTAGTCAGAATTGTCGCAAAACAAAGCAAGCAGTCCTGTAGCACCTTAAAGACTAACAATTTTATTTATTAGGTAATGAGCTTTCTGAGATTTCTGGAGCTCAGTTCTGCTTCAGAATCTGAAGAAGTGGGTCTTTCCCATGAAAGCCCATTACCTAATAAATAAAAATTTTAGTCTTTATATTGCATAGATTGGGCTATTTTACGTTTAAAGCGGTAGCTCATGTCTCATAGGCTACGTCTACACGTGAAGCCAACATCAAAATAGCTTATTTCGATGTAGCAACATCGAAATAGGCTATTTCGATGAATAACGTCTACACGTCCTCCAGGGCTGGCAACGTCGATGTTCAACTTCGACATTGCACGGCACCACATCGAAATAGGCGCTGCGAGGGTACGTCTACACACCAAAGTAGCACACATCGAAATAAGGGTGCCAGGCACAGCTGCAGACAGGGTCACAGGGCGGACTCAACAGCAAGCCGCTCCCTTAAAGGGCCCCTCCCAGACACAGTTGCACTAAACAACACAAGATACACAGAGCTGACAACTGGTTGCAGACCCTGTGCCTGCAGCATAGATCCCCAGCTGCCGCAGAAGCAGCCAGAAGCCCTGGGCTAAGGGCTGCTGCCCACGGTGACCATAGAGCCCCGCAGGGGCTGGAGAGAGAGCATCTCTCAACCCCCCAGCTGATGGCCGCCATGGAGGACCCGGCAATTTCGACGTTGTGGGACGCGGATCGTCTACACGGTCCCTACTTCGACGTTGAACGTCGAAGTAGGGCGCTATTCCGATCCCCTCATGAGGTTAGCGACTTCGACGTCTCGCCGCCTAACGTCGAAGTTAACTTCGAAATAGCACCCGACGCGTGTAGCCGCGACGGGCGCTATTTCGAAGTTGGTGCCGCTACTTCGAAGTAGCGTGCACGTGTAGACAGAGCTATACTGTAATTAATTCCAGTTCTATAAGAGATTTGCCACAGGTTTACATGCTTTTCTAGAAAGTCTGCTCTCCCTCATGGAGAAAGTTTTCTGTCTGCTGATGGACTTGGAAAACTATCAAGATGTGGATATAAAGTACTTAAGTAACTGCAGGGTCTTATTTCTGCAACATCTTTTATTTCTACTTCCTCCACATTTTTCAGTATTCTTACTTGTGTGGTCACTTGTATTTCAACCCTGATCCTACAGGTAGCTCAAGTCTGGTAGTCTTTGGAGTCCTATTAAAACTGAAGAGTCTCTTTGGAGCGCTGAAGACAATGGCAAACCTCTCATTGACTTTGGGGCAGGCTGGAGCCAACTAGATTAGGTAAGTAATATGTGGCGCACACATTCATGGTAAGTATGTGTTTTAGTATGTGGAGTATGAGTATAAAAAATCCATACAACTGTTTGGTATTCAAGTTACCTCTGCCATTTTGCTTGTTTTTTCCTGGTGCTTTGTGTCAGACTAATTATGGGTCTCTCCCCATTTATAAGATGTCTTTATTTTAGTTTACTGTATTTTGTAGTGGAGAATCTCTCAGTTCTATTTACACATAGAAGCAAAAGCCCATGAAAGTGTAAAGGTTGCAGGATTAGTCCCATTCTTTCCATGTCAAAAGAAACATACAGGCAAACACAATTGTACAGAAAGACTTTGAATAACAAGGCTAGGGATAGTGCTTTCAATTTTTAAATAGTCTGGGATTTTTTTCTGTGATATATCTATTCTTTTTGATGTTAGCGATAACCTACATATATTGATTTGCCTCCCTGGTGATCTGGTCAAGTCTGAGTATATATTGGTTGTATTGCCATTGAAATGCTGCTTATAGTTCATCTGAGCTGCTTTTGCTCACTAATTTACCCCGTTACAAATTATCCCTTGTTAAAGGGAAGAAGAAAAAAAAAATGAGTGAGAAATATTTTCCACTGGTCTTGCCAAACCTGTTAAAGAACATTCCATTTATTCTTCCAAAGCTAATGTTTACCTTCTCTAAGACTCCTGATGCCTTTCTTCTGAAGCCCTAATTTAAAAGTTTTACTTATCACTTTAAAAGTATTACTATGCCTGTGTCCATTCACCACTTGCTCTGAATTCTAGATTAAATGTGAAATGTGACAAATCATTTGAAAACAGAATGATAAAAATTAAATTCTTGCCAATTTGTTTTAGCATGTGCCTACCCTATGTACTCTAGCTTATTATAATCTATCTACAGAAAAAAATACATACCCATGGAAGTCTATTAATAATTTTTAATTAGATGACCTTTGCTTTATAAACAAAGTTTTTACTCTCTTCAGTAACTGTATTCTCCTAACTTATTTTTAAAATTATTAAAGGAAACTGAAGTGCAGTGTTTGGGATTTTTATGTAGTCTGTGTTGTTTTTGCAGGTCAAATGGCATTAGCACATATTGGAAGCTACTTTGGATAGAAAAATAATCAGCCAAACACAACCCCAGCAAGTTATTTAATTTCAAAGTGGTTATTGTGCGTACACAATCTCTCATTCTCAAGATTTTATTCACATGCATTTTTGATACATGATTGACTTTCCATGCACAGGCATTCAACAGGAAAGCATACCTTTCCCACTGCAAAAGAAAGAACTTATTGCAAAATGATGTCCATGGGAAATAGTTTTAAGAGCGACTACATGACATTTGAGCTCTGATGACCCACAATGATCTAATGGGTGAAAAATTTGCATTTAAAAATAAAATCTATTTTGTGTACCTCTGTATACCTCAAGCTGCTTTGTGAAATCTCTCTCTATATCTGTACTGTTTGATAGACAAAATAAGTAAAGAGTTTATTTAAAAATCCATAAATATAGATATATGATAGTTTGTTATGTTTCCAATATGGCTTATAAATTATGATACATATATTGGTTGAAAAGAAAAAAAAATGCATGTATTTTTCAGATGAGAATCCCTTAGAATTGTACACCTTGTAAAAACTAAAGGTTGGAAATTCAGAGTTAAGTCTCAAACTTTCCATAATTCTTTCTATTCAGATACAATAGAGTACAATGAAATTTCTAGAGTGCACTTTATGCTAATATCTCAGAACACTTTACAGTACATAAAGTTGGAATTCAGAACATAGCACTCAATTTTCTAAGGAAATTATTTTTGAAAAACTAAATAAAATCATTGATTTTAAATGTTTGAATTTAAAATCCTAAGAACTGTAATACACTTATTTCAACTGGCAATGTGTTCTATCTCTAGAGGACAAAATTGATGAAGGCTTTGTGGATTTATTATATCAGAAAATATTTAATAATGATCATTTAATCATGTAGAAGATTCCAGGTGCATACAGATACCAACAGAAACCAGATGTATTCTGTAGGGAAAGCTATGCAATGGCCTGTATGTCAAAAAATCAAGTAATAATGTTTGCATTTCAATACAACATTCCATATAAGGATCTCAAAGTACTCACTGTATTAGTTCAGAAGGAACAAAATGAAATATTTACTAATTTCCAGTAAAGCGCTAAGAACGGAATTTTTGTGTGTTTAGGCATCAGTGCAACCTCTTGTTGTACCATCTGCCAGTTAGACGTGGAAGGAAGTGGCTTATATAGCAGTGCTGTGCTCTGGTTAATCTTCTATAAGTTCTCATGAATCCTTCCCCCACCCCACTTATCTTGCCAATGGGGTCCAGTCTGGTTGTCTTTCTTAGAGGCTGCTTGAGAGTATGTCTACTGGATCTGGCCAGAGAAGAAAGTGGTGATGCCACATTTTAACTTATAGGTCAGTGGTTTGAGCCACCATCAGCTACCCCTTGCTGCAACGATGATACCTGCCTGGTGGGAAAAGTCATTGATAAAACTTAAGATGGCTGAGGCATTCAATCTGTGTTTTAGGTTTTTTCACATATATAACAAGTGATTATTTGGCTAGAGCACAACTGCTGGCTGGGATGCTGTACACTTTCCTTCCTCTGATGCCATTTTCAGCCCCTTGAGCAAGGTTATGCCCTTCAAAAAGGATTGAGGTTTGAGATAGAATGCAATGCCACTGCAGTGTATTGCCCACCAGTGCCACTCAGTTTGTGAGGTCAGTGCTTCCCTTTTCAAGATATACTCTCAGGGTGATATTGTAGCATTTCCTCTGTCCATTGTGAGTTCTCTTACGTAGCTAAGTTGAAAAAGGAAGACTTGCTTTGAAAGATAAGTATTTATCATCTGCACACAATAGCCAGTCTAGCAAAGTTGATGTGTCGTAACCTTTCTCTCAACATTGGCGATGTTAGCTGCAGGGAGAACATTGGCCTTAGTACAACTGCCTTCCCATCTGATATGGGGAAACTTCCTTGCTTAATGCTCAAGTTGGTTAGGGTGGTTTTGGCAAATCACCCGTGTCTTACACCTTAAAGAAGAGTGGGGGTGATGACTGCATAGTAGAACAAGATATTGGTTTCCATCTGCAATCTCTGTCAATACAGACATTTTGGAGCAACTTTCTGAGGGATGGTCTGGCACGATGGATCCTATGTTTAATCTCCACATCAAGACTGGCTGTCTGGGATTGGTGTCTACCATGGAAAGGAAATGCTGAAAGTTTTCCGGGAATTACCCACTGATGACAATTTATGTGTGGAGGGGCAATTTGCGGTGGAACAGGCTGGTGGAGAATCTTAGTCTTCCTGATGTTGAGGGAAAGTTTTAGGCTACGATAGGCACCATCTAGGTGGATTACAAGTCAGTAGTAGTGTTTGTGAGGATAGCACAGAATACTGAACATCAGTAATAATAGTCCAGATTACCTTACTTTTAGAATGAAAACACCACAGGTTGAAGAGCTGGCCATTCATGTCAGACTCAACCTCTATTTGAAAAGAAAGGTGGTCATGAATAATAATCAAGATTAGGGCAAGATGAATGGAAAAAAGGGTTGAGGCAATCATACAGCTCTTATATGGCAAGTAGGCCATCTCCAACCAATTACAAAACAAGGTGATTGTCATCCAATAATGAAGTAGCTGGAGAATGAAAATGAGACAACCAAACCTAGACAGCACCTTTCATAGTGCTTCAAGACTGATTGAATAAAAGGCTTTAGAATATTAAATGACATAAACAATAGCTGATGTTGTTATCTATGCTTCTCTTAGATCTGTCATTCAATAAATATTTTGTCAGTGGTGCCCTGAGATGAACTGACACCATGTTATGATTCCAGAAGGTTGTCTTCAGCAAGAGAAAATATATGGTTCAAAAGGATGCAAGGTAAGGAATCTTCCTGGCAATGGAGTGAATGCATTGGTTCCCTTTATCAAAAATGGTTAGATGGTTAGAGCACTCCTCCACGAGGCAGGAGACCCAGTTGCAACTGATCTCTCTGCCAGGCGTGCAGTAGCAATTGGAACCTACATCTCCCACCTCTCAGAAAAGTGCCTTTGGAGAAGTGAGAGGTAGGATTCTCTCAGTCTCTTCTATTGAAAGTGTTCCACTTTGCATGAATAATTAAGTGGATATTAGAAATCTCACCACCTAATAAATTATTTTGTTAGTCCTTAAAGTGCTACTGGACTGCTTTTTTGTTTTGATAGAATATAGACTAACACGGCTATCTCTCTGTTACTAGCTCAGAGAAAATATTAGGATGTGTAATCAATGAGGAGTTAGAAGGAAATTAGAGAAAGGCTGTGTCTACACTACAAATTAACTTCAAAGTTAACTTTGAAGCAAGGGGCTACTTCGAAGTAGCCTGCAGAGCATCTAAAGATGTTTTTCCTTACTTTGAAGTTAACATTGAAGTAAGGGAGGTTAACTTCAAAGTCACTACTCCATTCAAGGGAATGGAGTAGTGGCTTACTTCAACCTGTAACTTTGAAGTGAATGTGTGTAGATGCTCTGCACTCCTTACTTTGAAGTAAGAAGTCCTCCAAGGAGCTCCCCCGCCCCCCCGGAGGATGGAGACAGTCCGGCCAGCCCAGACAGGGGTCTATGGTCCCTGCTGGCTGCCTTAAAGGAAGCAGCTCCCTGGTAACTCCAAGCAGGAAGCTGAGAGTGTGCCACAAGCAGGGGCAGCACGAGCTCTGCCCTGGATTGCCCCTGCTCAAAACACCTGCTAGCCTCCACAGCCCCTACCCACCATGGCTGCATGGCAGGATGCCCCTCCCCTCCCCCTCCAGGGGCTCCAGAGGAGGGGCCCCAGGACTCACAGGGCCCAGGAAAGGGTGGCGCCAGGAGGGGATTCTCCCGGACAGAGGTGGAGCTGAAGGACCTCCTTGCTCTGTGGGGGGCAGAAGGAGGTCCTGAGGCAAACTGGAACCCGGCAGCGCAATGCTGAGGCTTTTCACCGTCTGGCCAGTGGTCTCGCCGCCCGAGGACACCCTGAGTGGGACAACGCAAGGAGTGGGGATGCGGCCTCTCTCAGAATAGCCTTACAGTCCCCACAGCTGAGGATGGGGGAGGGGGGGAGCATGGGCTGATCCTTGCCAAGTGGGAACCCCTGGGCATTGGGGATCCCACGGGCCATCAGGTGGTAGGGAGGTGGGGCAGGGGGCAAGGGAGCGGGAGAGCCAGCCCCCCACCCTTGAGTCATGAGCCAGCACTCATGGTCTATTCCCCTGTCCTCTGCTGTCTTCACAGGTCCCTCACCACCCAACCCAGCCATCCCTGCAGTCCTGAGCAGGCCACAGTTGTGGAAGGCCGGGAGACTGCCCCATTGCCCCAGCCCGCATTGCCCAATGGCTGTGGACGGGCGCCTTGGAGATGGCAGTGGAGGGATGAGGAGGCGTCCGCCAACCAGGCAGTTGTGTGGGAGCTGATCGATGTCCTGAGGGAATGCCTGGCGATGGAGCAGGACGTGGGGGTATGGCTGGCCAAAAGCATGGATGCCATGCTCCAGGTCTTGGCTGGCCACCTCACCCAGCTTCCTGCCCCCTCACCAGCCCACCCTGCGGCCAGCCCTCCAGCTGCTGCCCAAGGTGTGGCGGACCTGTGGCCAGCTGAGCGCCTTGAGCTGGCCCAGTGGCTGCTGATGGTGGTGGGTGCTCCTGGCCCAGCTCATGTGGCCCCTCCTGTCTACCCCGTGGGGGCAGAACCCATGGTACCCCCACCCCAGACCTACATCCCCGTGGTCCCAGCCCCGTCACAGGCCCTCAGGGGACCCCAGTCCTGGGGCAGTAGGGGCAGCCATGGCCAAAGGGGCTCCTGGCCCCCCCACGCCTCAAACCAACTGACCCAACCCCCATACCGGCCCCCCTCTCCAGTTCAGTCCCCCACCTAAGCCCCTGCCTCCCCACTGCCAACCAGTTCCCCCATGCACACAAAGGTTTCCACACTCCATTCAGTATTGTATGTTACTTTATTTTCCCCTTTAAAGCTTCCTATTCCCACCCTAGCCTGTGTCCCTGGTGCTTTCTGGGGTGGGGGGGGACATGAGGGGTGCAGGGTGTTGTGGTGTGTGGTGTCGTGTTGTGGAGGGCACAGCAGGTGGCAATGACCGTGGGTATATTTGGGAGCCTGACATCCAGCCTAATGAGGAGGTAGCAAAACCTCCCCTTCAGCCTCCCAAATGCCCATTTGACTGTGCCCCTGACATTGTTGAGGTGACTGTTAAAGATGCCCTGGGCTGGCGTGGTTTGGCTGGTATAGGGCCACATGAGCCATGGGTGCAGTGGGTATGTGGCATCAGCCATGATGCAGGGGGGCATTGTGATGTCCCCGAGCAGGAGCTCCTGTGGGGGGACATACGTGCCCTCCTGCATCCGGCATACAGCCATGAATTCCAGAACCACCCGGGTGTTGAGGGCCCTGCCCGGCCACCCCCCACAAACATCCAGGAAATAGCCCCTTGTGTCCACTAGGGCCTGGAGTACCAATGAGTGGTACTCCTCCCTGTTTATGCAGGCGCCCTCACTCTGGTCCGGAGCCCAGATCGGAACATGCATCCTGTCCAGGGCTCCAAAACAGTTGGGGAAGCCCAGGTCCACAAACCCAGAAAGGGCAGTGTCCAGGTCCCCCAGGGTCAAGACACGTCTCAGGAGCACTGTGTTGAAGGCTTGGACGACCTGTAGGGGGAAGGGGGGGACGTCCATGACCACCAGACTGGGAGCCCCACGTCCCCCACCAGGTGCCCCCTGCCCACCACTGGGAGCCCCCTGCACCCTGCCTGGTTGCCCCCTCCCTGGGGTGGGTCCATGGTGAGGACTGGCCATACCTCCTTTGGCACTATGCCGATGGTGGCCTTGCCTATGCCAAATTGGTGGCCAACGGATCTCTGGCTGTCGGGGGTGGCCAGCCACCATAGTGAGATGGTCACCCTCTTCTGCACCGGGAGCACTGGCCACATATGCGTGTCCTGGTGCCAGAGGACTGGGGCAAGCCAGTGGCAGAGGTCCTTGAATGTCTGCTTGGTCATCCTGAAATTCCTGAGTCACTGCTCGTCATCCCAGTCCTCCAGCACCAGATGGTCCCACCATTCGGTGCTGGTGGCATATACCCACCGGCTCTGGCTCGGGGGGGCAACAGGGGAGGGGCATCATGAAGGTGGTAAGGGCCTCAAGGCTGGGTCCCAACAGAGCGAGCCGCCTGCACTGCTAGAGCTGCATGGCGAGCAGCACGGCCAGCAGGCCGAGCAGGATTGTGATGGCATCGTCCTCGCCGAGGCGGGGAGCTGGCATAGTCTCCGGCTGTTCCCCTGTGTATATGCTGCTGCTGTCTTCAGGCTGTCAGCCTTGGGCGCATGCAGGCTGTGGGTGCTGGGAGGGGCCCTTTAAGGGGTTGGCTGTCTGGGAGCCTGGAAGGGCTTGTTGGCCATGCGACCCCATGTCTTCATCATTTCCTGTCCCCTTACTTTGAAGTAGGGAGTATTTGGGTGTGGACATTTAACTTCAAAGTAGGGGAAAGCCTACGTGGAAATAAGGGAGGGTGCATTTTGTGTGTGGATGCTCTATTTCGAAGTTGCTCACTTCGAAGTTGTACCTTGACGTAAGCAAATTTGATGTTATTTTGTAATGTAGACACAGCCAAAGAGTATCCAGGGGTGAGGACACTCTCTAGGGATATGAGATAGCCAAGTTCAATTCTCCATTCCGCTATTTAGAAAGTGAAGTTGACAAAAACATTTCAGGTGGGCAGCTAGGCAAGTTGAAAAAAAATCAGTTTGGTTCTCCTAAATCTGATTTTTATGAAATTAATATATCACAAAAGAGTTTGAGTTTGTTTTTCTGCTTCTCATCAACTGGGATGATCCCCACCCCCCAGATAACATTTTGATGGTAAATTATTTCTGTTTTCTGGTCAGCTTTAGTAAGGCATTTTACAAGTGGATACTGTAAAATAAAATCTGTCTTCCAGAATGCCAACCTTCCATCTCCTGGATATTTTAAATATTTTTATATGAAGTTAGAAAAAAAGTTAGCTTATAAGTTTCTGCTACATCTAGCAGAAGCAAACATATCAGTTTAACAAGGAAATAAGCCTGGTCATTCAAAAATATTGAAGTCAGCCAGGGATTCCAAGACTTGTTTTAGATTTTTGGGCTTTTTCTTACTCAAACACCAGTGCTTTGTTAACTTTATGTTGCAAGCCCCCTGTAACCCATTCTGCATGATTAGTGTTTTAGATGATTGTTAGTGTCAGCTTAAGCACTTTTGGGGCACGTGAAGAGAGGGCTTTTAGAATTTTCTGCATGCTGCTGTCAACTCATAGAAACACAGAACTCAGAAATGAAAAAGAAAAATACTAAATAGGACACCCAGTTCAGGACTGTGCAAAATGTAGAATAGTTCCATGTGGATCTGATCCAATGTCCATTGAAGTGAATGGGAGTCATATAGGCCCGATGTTCTAACATTTTGTATGGTCTCAGACAATGGCTTATCACATATATTTTGCTGTTAAGAAGATTTTTCTGCTAGGTAAGTTATTCTTTCATTTTTTTTCTTTCTTAGACTTAAGGCCTCCCCTAAATAATTCCCTCTCATGCTTGGTATTTATATGTGGTATTGTTATTCTGCCCCTCACTAGTTGCCCCTTATGCAAACTGTTCAGACAACGGTTATCATGGTGAACTTTTGTAGCTTTCCCCTACACTTAAAATAGGTAAGACGATGCTATTCCCAGCTGTTGGCCTGACTCATAATGCCATTGCACACATAGTAATTCAGGAGATTACTTAAATAGGGCTTAACTTCCATCAACTGCAATGGTACTTAAGCTCATGCTTAACGTTAAGTCCATGCTTAAATGCTTCCCTGATCAGGGATATTTTCCTGAATCAGGGCCAAAGAGGAAAACGAAGAAAAAATTCTGAAGTTAGAAATGTCATAAAAATTAAGCAGTGCTGCAAATATAATTATTCTGTCTGTCTATCTATACTGAAAGATAAATACTTATTTTAAAGTTTTCAAGAGCATTGTAAGAAATCCTCCTCCTCATCCTCTTCCTCCTCAAACATTCATAGTCTACAGGGTCTTCCGGAGTGATCGTGGCTGATGGCATGGCACCAGGCTTTCATAGTTTTTCAGATTTGGCTCAATCCTTTGAATTCCCAAATATCTCAGGTGATCCGCTCCAACGTGGTCCTTCAGGCAGAACCTGACGGGGGCAGTAATTGTGCCCATTCACATTTCAATTGAGAGTTTGAGAGCCTGGCGTGCTGGAGTGTTTTTGTCCATCTCAATAATATGGCCAAAGTGCATGCAATGCCACTTTTGAACATTTTGGAAGAAATGGAGAGTTTTACAAAATAACCCCAGAAAACTATGATGTGCATGATAGTTTCCTTTTAAGCGATGATAGCAGCTCCTGGAAGAATAAAATCCTGTATTGCTTGTAGACGTTTACTGAACTATTCATTTGGCTATAGGCAAATATAGATCAATGCCAATTGACGGAAGGGTGGTGTGGTATTTTTTTTTCAGCTAGTGCTTCTATAATAAATCTGTTTAAATTTTTGACACAGTCAGTCATGTGCATCGTTGTATGTCAGGTTACATCACATGATTTTATGTAGCCTGCTGGTAACATCACTTTACATTATAGATTTAAAGAAATATCACTTCTTTTCACATCTGAGTAGAAGATGGTAATCACCTGACAAGATTTCTTCCGCTATCCATAAGATGAAGCAGAGTAGCAGATCTAATATTTTCCACCCCCAACAAATAATTTTCTATAAATGCTTGTGCATGACAGAATTCTAGCAGAGAGTAGGTATTTAACAGCTGGTGAATCTCTTTATGCTTAGCTCTGAAGTCTGCATCTTATCACTGTGCAAATTATTTAGCAACTGCCATATTATTTATAGGTATGAATTGCACAAATTAATCTAATAAATAATTCATTTTTTGCTGTGAATTAACATGCTGCCACAGTTAAAAATCTATTTGTGAAGCCGGTATCAATTGTTATGGTGCCTTGTACTTAATTTCCTCAAGCCAATTCATTTTGAAAACTGTAAGTTACAAAGAGATGGGTGTTTTTCTTTTTTTAACTTCATACATGGTCTACAAGGAACCTTTCAAGTTGCAAAAAAATACTGTTATGCTCTTTAATGAGAATTGTGTCATGTGCTGGCATTTATAGGAAGTAATGTGATGGGGGAAACACTGGATCTCATCATAACAGTGTGGCAGTCTATCACTATATGGCACAGGTTTATAAACAAAAAAATAGCTTAGGTGAGTAATGATCTATTTTTATAACTTGAACCACATAAAATAGCTTTTTATCCCCCCCCCCTTCAGTGAGACATAGGGCTGTCATTGCGGACCTAGCCGAAAGACAGTTGCAAGTTTGTTTGCTAGTAGACTCCTAGGGAGCTGAACACAAAAATCCAATAAATAATTAGCTCTCCTGTGACAGGCTTCTGAATTACTGTGATACATTAATTGGACAAAATTAGCATGAATTAAGGCAAATAAGTATAACATGTAATTTATTACTTACTAAGCATGGTGCTGCAGTGGAAGCCTCAGATTTCCCTTAAGATTGCTTTAACAGCTATAATGCATTCCTTAATTTACTCTGTGGAAAATCAATTTTTTCAGAGTTCATTAAGCACCAATATGTTACAATGCAACTCCCAAGAGCATAGCACCACAATACATTATGCAAATTCATGGCAGCATGGTACCAATATGTAAATAGCAATAATACCATTGTCAGTTGTCTATTGATAACTATGCTGGAAACATAATGCCTGAGACTTCTTAAAATCTTTTGACTGGTTTCTGTGCTCCTATCAAATATCATTTACTAGGAGATTTATGGTTCTGGAGAAAGAAAGCTTTTCTTAGTGCACCATTAATATGAATGTTCTGAAGTTTCTCTTGGCAAAGAAATGGCATTTAGGATTGCCTGCACACTTATGTGCATCAACCTTTTCAGAATGAAAACTCAATAGCTCAATGCAGAAGCATAGTTGACTGTGGCTGGCTATGGAGTATGGAGATGCAGGATAATGTCTTGGCATGAAAAGTATTCGTAATTTCCAAGGCCTTATGCAGAAATCTAATAAGCATTATTTTGCACATAAAAAGGTAAAATAAGAAGATAAATAGCATAAATTCCAGGCAATTGAAGGGGAATCCCAAGAAACTGGCATTAAGAGAAAGAAATCTTCCAGACTATCTGATATTCGCTAACTCATATGACTGACTCCATATCTAAGCCTCTGGAGCTCATTGGGGAGACAGATGTCATCAGTGGCAGGATGATTTCAACATCCCAGCATGCTCATTTGATCCTTGCCATAGAAATGAGGAGAAAGATGGTGGTGGTGAAAGAAGATACTTGAGGAAACGGAAGGGCCACAACTCACCTTTCTACTCTTCTTTTATGTACCAATTTGTCTGGAATAGTTGTCATTTTGATTAAAAATAGAGACCAAAATTAGTCAGTGTAAAGGCCATGGTATCATCCATGGACCTACTGGTTTATAGCACAATATAGACCTCTGTGCTGGAGATAACATCATCTTACCTACATCATTTGAGGCATACTCCTGAGCTATGTAGCTACCTAATTTTTTAGTACAGACAAGGCCTCAGTGCAAGTTGAGACAGATGTTTAAGGGGTAACATATTGCAGGAAGTCCTTTAAAATGAAATTCCACAGGAAAAGGATCAAGGATGAAAACACCATCCTATATGTGAGCAAACAGTTTTCACAAAGGGAGAACGCCATAGCTGATCGTTCAATACTTGTCCTTAAAGGAAACCTGCATAACACCTTCCAAAGGTGACTCAGAAGCTTAAATTTGTAACTCTGCTAGGATTTACACGGAACTCTATGGCTGGGTCTATACTAGGCAGGTAAGTCAATTGCAGATATGCAATTCTAGCCAAGGCAATTGCGTACGTAGAATTGACTTATCTTCAGTCGACTTACCCAGCCATCCACAATGAGGGAAGTTGACGGCTGACCCCAGATAGTTTGATTTTGCACATCTCTACAGGCACATGAAATCGAAATCTGGATGATCAAACTGTAGTATAGACAAGCCCCGGGGCTCATTACAACAACCTGTTGCAAACACCTGCCTGCTTACTCTTTATCCTTATGCTAATCTTACATGCTGTTTTGCATGAAAATCTCACCTTTATTACTTGTTCCAAATCAAATAACCTCCTACAGCACATGATATCCTATGCTTAACTATGGCTATGTCTACACTCGCCCCTTCTTTTTGAAAGGGGCATGGTAATAAGCAAGGTCGGAAGATGCTAATGAGGCACTGCCATGAAAATGCAGTGCCTCATTAGCATAAAGGTGGCTGTGGCAATTCAAAAGTGCCACTTTTGAATTGTGTGCTGCCTGTGTAGACAGGCGGCCTTTTAAAAGGACCTCCCAATCTTCGAAAGCCCCTTATTCCTATTGGTTTTAGGAAGAAGGGGCTTTCAAAGTCTAGAGGGTCCTTTGAAAGGCCCCTGCCTACACGGGTGGCGTGTGATCTTAAAGCAGCACTTTTGAATTGCTGTAGCCACCATTATGCTAATGAGGTGCTGCATATTCATGGCAGTGCCTCATTAGCATCTTCTGACCTCACTCATTACAATCCCCATTTCAAAAAGAAGGGGTTAGTGTACACACAACCCATCTGTCCCAACTTGTATTTAGCTGAAAGATTCTTATTTCTTTCTCCAGACCTGAAGAAGAACATTGGGTAGTTTGAAAACTTATACTTTGCACCGAAAGAAGTTTGTCCAAAGATATTTCCTTGCCTTTGACCCACTCACTTAAATTCTGGTATCGACACAGCTACAACAACACTATAAAGAATGCAATATCTCTTAGTTCTAGACAGATTTCTCAATCTCAAGTGAATTGTGAGTATGGGGGGGGCAAAATACTGAGATGGGTGCAGTAAAATTTTAACTAAAAATGCAAAAGATAATAGCTGAATTTTCACTCATTAGAAAACAAAGCTG
Organism: Carettochelys insculpta; assembly: GCF_033958435.1. NCBI lineage: Eukaryota > Metazoa > Chordata > Testudines > Carettochelyidae > Carettochelys > Carettochelys insculpta. The sequence continues at coordinate 330,518,285 of NC_134137.1, forward strand.
GTAAATAAAAATAAATTAAGTTTTTCAAATGAAAAATCTCTCAAGGCAAAGATTGTGCTTTTTTGAAATTAGTATGAAATACGGCACTAGCATTCATGTTTTTGGACTTCTAAGCAAGATCAGATTATAATGCCCTATGTGGGCCAGAGATGGAAGAGTTTAAATCTCAGATGGCATCTTTCACTTAGGTGCCTCATACAACCACTTGGCTTAAGGTCTCCCTGAGGCCTGCCCTGATTCAATACAGTATATTGTGGAGTATAGCAGTAACATTTGTGACATTTTATGATTGGCTGTGGAAGTTCATAGACTTTACACATTACAGAGGTGCAGTAGTGATTCAGAAAATAATGTACGTCAAAGACTTTTACTGCTGCATCTAGTAAAGCTTCCATGTTTTACCTGTGGCAATATTACTGTTTTTTTTATTTTATTCTTTAGGCAAAGTAATATGTATTTCTCATTTTGTTCTACTGTTTTTTTGCACTCTTGTATAGCAGTTAGCTGAGGAATTTTAATAGCATTTCCCTTGATTTTTTTAGCTTTAAAATAATATAAAAGAATTCATAGGTATCCTGCAGTCTAAAGGATGAGGGACATTTTATGGTCTTAATTGGTAATCATAGGTTGCTAATCATTTAACGTGCAATAGGTGATTATTTATTACCAGGTCTTCTCCAAAACACCATGGCTACGTCTACATGTGAAGCCAATATTTCGATGTAGCAACATCGAAATAGGCTATTTCGATGAATAACGTCTACACATCCTCCAGGGCTGGCAACGTCGATGTTCAACTTCAACGTTGCACGGCACCACATCGAAATAGGCGCTGCGAGGGTATGTCTACACGCCAAAGTAGCACACATCGAAATAAGGGTGCCAGGCACAGCTGCAGACAGGGTCACAGGGCGGACTCAACAGCAAGCCGCTCCCTTAAAGGGCCCCTCCCAGACACAGTTGCACTAAACAACACAAGATCCACAGAGCCGACAACTGGTTGCAGACCCTGTGCATGCAGCATGGATCCCCAGCTGCTGCAGCAGCAGCCAGAAGCCCTGGGCTAAGGGCTGCTGCCCACGGTGACCATAGAGCCCCGCAGGGGCTGGAGAGAGAGCATCTCTCAACCCCCCAGCTGATGGCCACCATGGAGGACCCGGCAATTTCGACATTGCGGGACGCGGATCGTCTACACGGTCCCTACTTCGATGTTGAACGTCGAAGTAGGGCGCTATTCCGATCCCCTCATGAGGTTAGCGACTTCGACGTCTCGCCGCCTAACGTCGAAGTTAAGTTCGAAATAGCGCCCGACGCGTGTAGCCGCGACGGGCGCTATTTCGAAGTTAGTGCCGCTACTTCGAAGTAGCGTGCACGTGTAGACACAGCTCATGTTTAACTACAACATTTAAATGTAAAAATGGGAAACCACAGTTATAACTTATATCTTTATTATAATTACATAAACCACAGTGGACTAATTAAGTTGTCTTTTTATTTATTTCACAATGTTTTAACAATTATTGCATTTTTAAACTACATACTCATGTTATTTTTCAGTTCTTAGAGGAACACCCTCCTCCCCCCCCAAAAAAAACACAGTAAAATTTATTTTGGTCATTGAGATGTTAGTGCTTATGAATACATAAACCAGAAATGCATTGAAATATATTGCTGTGGCTGATTTCCTAATAATACACTACACTTTCTGTAGTTATGCCTAATACTGAAGGCCTCAAGATCCCACCAAAGACCAGTTGCATTAACTGGGAATGCAATGGTCAATAAGCATCTATAATGATTTACAATGAAACAAAAGAATGCTGGAAATTCAAAATACTAATGCTGGAAATTCAAAATACTTTTCAAAGTAGCAAATGCCAGAAATATTTCTGACACTATAGACAACATGTAAAATATATATAACCTTCTATAAAACAACTATATAAACATATCTGCATTTCATTGCTTCAGGGAAAAAAATCTAATTTTTACTTTGATGACAGAATATACTCAGACATGCAAACGCTGTGCAAGCTAACCCACAAGCTGCTAAATAAATGCTTCTGGTGCTGATTTCTTGCCTTAGTTAAATCTTCTAATAGTGTTGTACTGCTATAACAGAAAGCACAGTTGTCTCACTCTGCCATTGTCCTAGTTGAGTTGACTAATATTCGTGTTCTGTTACAGAAAAAATGTAAGTTCATACAAAAACTTCGAAGGGTAGATTTGAGGCCCATGTAACCGCAGACTGGGGGACTCAAACCTGGGACCTCTGGAGCTTGGTGCAGGAGTTACTACATTTTGAGCTTAAAGCTAAATCACTTTCATCTTAGGCACCAGAGGAGGCCTTTGTTGTTTTCTTTAGTGTAGGTGTCACTACATGGGACAGTGAACTACACCCCTAGGTGTGTATTGTTTACACATGTAAACATGTATTTAAGCTCCATTAAAGTCAATGGAGACACATACTTAAGTGCTTTGCGGGAATTTAAGATTCAGTTGACAGTGAATGGAGATTTGAACAAATATAGTTATAGCACACTATCTGTCAACTAAACATGACCAGACATCACATCATGAATGCTTGTGGCTGTCACTCTTCATGGGAAAAATATGTTAAAAAGGTGGGAGCTAGAAAGGAAAAGATGATAAAGAGGCCAAACCCTTGAGGGTAAATGATGCATACACAAATCCATCCAGACTAGCTTACTCTTGCCTAAGTAATTGCCATAAGACTTTATGGTAAAAACCAAAATACTTACTTTCATATATGACAAGTTTGTCCAGAGTCTTTGTTTCTACTTGCATGTGGGTATTTAATAAATGGCTACCGTAACAGAAATTTCAACAGATGCATGCCAGAATTTTATTGAGTGCCTAACTTCACGTTGAAAACAAATGGCAAGAATGAACCCCTGAAGCAATCTCTTTTTATATAAATGTCTGATTCTCTACGTCAAGGTGGAATTTTCAGAGGTCATTATTCTCCAGATTTCTTTTAGCATTGAGATAATACTGACAGACAAATTAACTTAGCTTGCAGGGAAAAGTGCTTGCAGGGGATGAGGGGTAACAAAAAGATCTTAAGAGGTTGTCTGATCCTGAGAAAAGATGAAATGGTCTTACTGTCTAACCAGAATCTAGAGTTAGACTGTGTCTATACTTACTGGAATATTGACCTGGTTAAGTTAGGGTCAATCTTCTAGGGATTCTCCCATTGATCTCCCTCAGTGAAGATGGCCAGGTAAGTTGATCCCAGATATGTCAGTCCCAGCTACACAATTGTCATAGCTGGAACTGTGTATCTATGATTGACTTTCAGGTCTAGTGTAAACCTGGCCTTACTTCTTTTTAAAACAACCCCAACCTTCAGCTTGAACGGATCCCAAGTTAGGATTGCTCAGTCTTTTCTTGCCAGGTTTGAAATATCTTACTGAGCCATCCACTGTCTCCTGCTTAAAGATCTTCAAGCGCATCCATGCAAGCATTTAGAATTCTAACACAGGGGCAGCCATGCTAGTCTATATACTATCAGAACAAAAAAGCAGTCCAGTAGCACTTTCAAGACTAACAAAATAATTTATTTGGTGATGAGCTTTGGTGGGACAGACCCAGTTCTTCAGATCATAGCCATACCAGAACAGACTCAATATTTATGCCACAGTACAGAAGGCCCTAGGTGACAGGCCTGTTCTCTCCTACAGACAACCTCCCAACCTTAGAATCATAGAATCATAGAACACTAGAACCGGAAGGGGCCTCGAGAGGCCATCGAGTCCAGTCCCCTGCCCCAACGGCAGGACCGACCGCTATCTACACCATCCCTGATAGACATCTATCTAATCTGTTCTTAAATATCTCCAGCGAGGGAGATTCCACAACCTCCCTTGGCAACTTATTCCAGTACTTGACCACCCTGACAGTTAGGAACTTTTTCCTAATGTCCAACCTAAACTTCCCTTGCTGCAGTTTAAGTCCATTGCCTCTTGTTCTCTCCTCAGAGGCCAAGAAGAACAAGTTTTCTCCCTCCTCCTTATGACACCCTTTAAGATATCTGAAAACCGCTATCATGTCCCCCCTCAATCTTCTTTTTTCCAAGCTAAACAAGCCCAATTCTTTCAGCCTTTCTTCATAAGTCATGTTCTCCAGACCTTTTATCATTCTAGTTGCTCTTCTCTGGACCTTCTCTAATTTCTCCACATCTTTCTTGAATTGGGGTGCCCAGAACTGGACACAATATTCCAGCTGAGGTCTAACCAGCGCAGAGTAGAGCGGTAGAATGATTTCTCATGTCTTGTTCACTACACACCTGCTAATGCATCCCAGAATCATGTTTGCTTTTTTTGCAACAGCATCACACTGTTGACTCATATTTAACTTGTGATCTACTAGAACCCCTAGGTCCCTTTCTGCTGTACTCCTTCCTAGACAGTCTTTTCCCATTCTGTATGTGTGAAACAGATTATTCCTTCCTAAGTGCAGCACCTTACATTTAGCTTTATTAAACTTCATCCTGTTTACTTCAGACCATTTCTCTAATTTATCTAGATCATTCTGAATTATGACCCTGTCCTCCAAGGTAGTTGCAACCCCTCCCAGCTTGGTATCATCTGCAAACTTAATAAGCGTACTTTCTATGCCAATATCCAAATCATTAATGAAGATATTGAACAGAACTGGTCCCAAAACAGACCCCTGCGGAACCCCACTTGTTATGCTTTTCCAGCTGGATTGAGCACCATTAACAACTACTCTCTGGGTGCGATTAGCTAGCCAGTTATGCACCCACCTTATTGCAGCGCGATTTAAGTTGGACTTGCCTAGTTTGTCGATAAGAATATTATGCGAGACCGTATCAAATGCTTTACTAAAGTCTAGGTATACCACATCCACTGCTTCTCCCTTATCTACGAGTCTCGTTATCGTGTCAAAAAAAGCTATCAGGTTGGTTTGACATGATTTGTTTTTTACAAAACCATGCTGGCTGTTCCCTATCACTTTACTACCTTCCAAGTGCTTGCAGATGACTTCCTTAACTACCTGCTCCATTATCTTTCCTGGCACAGAAGTTAAGCTTAGGGTTAACCTTATGAGGATTCTCACCACCAACCACCGTCTATACTGCAGGAGCACCAGTCCTGGAACTTTTCGTCTCAACAAAGCCCATTGCCAACTTTGTTCACATATCTTTTCTGGAGATACCATCACTGGACCTAAACAGGTTATTCACAGAATCATGGGCACATTCTCATGTTCCTCAACTAATATCATATATGACATCATGTACCAACAATGCCCAGATGCTTTGTATATTGGACAGAACTCAAACTTAGACAAAGCATTAATGGGCACAAAACAGACATAAAAACACTCCTGATCCAAAAACTGGGCAGTCAGCATTTTAATGGAGTGGGCCATTCTGTTAATGACCTGAAGGTTTGCATCTTACTGAAGAGGAATTTGCACAACAGATTGGAAAGAGAGGCTGCTGAGTTCTCTTTTATATTCAAATTCAACGCTTTAACATGTGGTTTGAACCAGGATGTGAATTTTCTAGGTCATTATAGGGGCTGTTTTGCATACTTGGCTTAATCTAATTCTTGACTCCCCCCAACTTCTGCCCCTCTACTCTCCGATGTGTTCATCATGGTAATATTTTTCTGATTTGTCAACCTTGATTACTATTTTTGGTTCTCTGTGCCTTAAATATTCAGTCTACCATTTAGAATTCTGTAATTCAGAGGAGTGTGCTGGTGTAAATGGTACCAGTGTAAAAGCATTTGGCTAAGTTTCATTTAGTACTGTAAACTACATTTGTCAATTAATTCTATTGACATGCCACCTGCTAATTTATATTGGCTGTGACATTTTTAATTAATTTCAATCTGTTATAGAACATTTTTTTAAGTTGTTAAGTGAAGGTATGTTAACTCTGTTTAGTGATTGTATATTGTTGATAGTTGGTACTTTAATTAGATCCATTGCATAGATTAGCCCCCAGTCCAAGTGAGTGTATACAGGGTCAACCAGGTGAAGACACTGTCAAGATTAATTTCCTTTATCTGTGAAAGGACTACAGCAGAGGGGTGGGTAAAAGGATTACCAGTTAACCACATTACCACTGCAACAGTCAAGATCACCTTCACTGTTTACAACCTCAAGTGCCCAGGCACAGGTGAGTGCTGCCTGCTTCTCAACTGTTCAGGATGAAATAAGTGGGGTCACATACAGTTATTCACATCTCTTCCTATAATGCTACCATTCTGATATATTGGTTGGTATTTCCCACTCACTTTATACATTGTAGATAATGACACAGGTGCGACAGTAAATAATTAGATCCAATATATATTGCAAACCACATATCCATGTTTTATTTGTTGAAAAATCAAGACATGAACCTAACACTATCTTAACTGCTTTGCTTATATGTTATTGCCCTTTCACTTACCCACTGTCTGCTTTTAGATTGTGAACACAGCGGGTCAAAGATTCTGTCTTCAAATCTTATGTCCAGCACCTGGAACATTTTGAACACCACTGTAGTATAAGTCATAGTTTACCCAGGTCTGCAAAGTGTGCACCTTGGCTGTTGGAATCCCATCTGTTTAAGAGAAATCTTTATGAACCAAACAGGTGTCATCGTGCAATTCATTTTTGTGTTTTTCAAAGCCTGAGTCCTTTTCTTTGGATCTCTTGTGTGATCTCCAGTATCAAACTTCTCCTTTCTTTACTTTCACTTTTGTGTTCCTTCCTTGTGAATTTCTTTTCCCAAGGCTCGAGTGACTGATAATCTTATCAAATCTATCTTGATATCTGTTTGCCCTGAAATGAATTATATAGTCAATAGGAAACCTCATTTTTTTCTGGTTATCCAGCACCTGCTTGTGAATTCATTGGCTTTCTCTGCCCTATAATACCCAGACAGTAATATGTTCCTCTTCCTTTTTCGTGCAGATGTATTATAGTTTTCTTTCACCAAGTGACTGAGGAAGCCCACAAAACATCTGCAAGCCATTGCTAAATAACAGATGTTGAACCAAACAGCAGGACAGTCCCTAGCACATGGAGCAACATTTGACATGAATAACTAGATGTCTGCACCATCCAGCAGAGATGCTGCCATCAGCAGTGAACAGGTCACGTGGATGTGCATCTGCCAGCTAAGACCTCCCTCTGTCACAAGCTGCTTATGCCTGAAAAAAATTCAGCAGCCATTTGCAATTGTGAGACTGCTCCTTAGCATGAATCTGCTGGCAGTACCCCTCTGTGTAGACCCAGCCAGAAAATAAATGGAAACTTCTGCCCACACAAACTAATCTAGAACCAAACTAAAAACATTTTTTTTTTTAGAATTGGTTGGTTCTTTTTAGCAGAAAAAAATCAAAGGGAGGATTCTTAAGAGCTATTCTCCCCCCAAGCCCTTCTTGCTTTTTAAACATCCTTCTTTCCCTTCTTTATAAGATAGTTGTGATACTGAGTGCTTCCAGTCACCACAGAATCTTAACATTCAGTATGAACTTTTTCAGTTAATTTTCAAACTGAGTCATCAGCCAGACCTGGGTAATATTGAGGTGCAAATGACTAGTGGGTACTAGGATGGCAATTAGTGTCTTCTAGCACCTTGAGTTGGTCTCAGCTATTCCACTTGCGAAGTAGAGGTCATGGCTTTTTCATCCATTCTTTTCCTTTCCTTTTAATTCCCTAAATCCCATAATCCAGCAATGTATTATGCAGCACAGACCAGGGAGTTGGCTGTAGTAAATGCTGCTTTATGGATCAAGCAGTAGGAAGTGTTATACTCTTCCCCCAGAGACTGACAGCTTTACATGAATCAGCATACTGACAGGGACAGACTTGAGTTGGCTTCTGAAGTTACTTGTAGCATAGCTGTGTGGCAAACCATTATCCACTGTTGAGTTTTTTAAAAGAACACGTAATTTGAACACTCAAGCACAATACGGTCATTTTGTCTGACTCTGAGCACCTTTCTCATTGATCACCTCTTTATGTGTAACAGGGAGGAAACAGAATGTATTTTGTACTTTTTGAGTAAAGGGCCTGGATAATCTCACCTGCCATAAATAGCGCATGCAAATTTTTGTGACACAAATCCAAGATTTTCACATAAATATAAATGGAATATGAGACACATCAGTCTAATGTTATCTGCAAAACCAGGTTACATCAATTGTATTTGGTACCATGAAAAACTGAATCAGCAGACAAATATATTTAGGGATATGGCATGAATCGTCCTGCAACCACTTTGCAGGCCTTCAGGCTTGGTTTTAACATGTTTTGGGCATAGTGCAAGGAATTAGAATAGAGAACAGAGTTTCTTGATCAGAGTCCTTCATATAATTCATTTAGCAATTAATACTGCATTGAGTCCTGCATGCACACAACTAACCACTGTTTTTGCACGTCTCATTGCAGAATCATGGTGTTACAGATATAAGGAGGTCCAACAGCACAAGGGATTATGTTTACCTGCAGTATACCAGTCTAGTTTAAAATCCTGGTTCCAGTGATATCAATGATAAATTTCCTATTGACTTGGGTGAAGCTTGGATTTCATCCATGGCTTCGGGGCTCTGTTTCAGTTAGTCACAGGCAATCTCTGGTCATCAGGGGGAATTTGCAAACTGCATCAACTTTTAAGGTTTTTTTTCAGATAGCTCCACATTTTTTCAGATAGCTCCACATTTGGCCCTCTTGGTAGTCAATTAGCTCCATACAGCTGCATGAATAGGGGATGATCAGAGGGATGATCTCTCCTGTTCTTTGTTTATGGTTCACAGATAAGAAAGGCTCCTTGGCTCTCTTCCCCCACTATCTGCAAAGTCAGAGCCAGAGTCAGACCAGGCTTTTGTATATTAATCCATTTAATTTTAAAAATCTGCATTTCTTCTTCTAATCTTATTTCCCCTTTTTTTTAAATTTTCCGTTTCAGGTTATCCTGCTCTGCTTCCAAACTTCTCCAGGTATGTGCAATTCTTCAGGTCTCATCCTTGTTCAATAAGCAGAGATGTGTGCTTAGATGTGGGTAGGGGGTAAATGGATAGACAGAGAGAGAAGTTATCCGAAGAACATCTGCTAATGGAAAATATTAAGCACAACTTTTGTTCATTCTCCCATTATCTTTTTTTTCAAATATAATTAGCGTGTCTGTAACTGATGGCCCTACGTCAAAATCTACATGTCCATAGGACAGCATAATGTCTTCTCAACAATGTTACACGTTATTTGAATTAAATGTTTTCTTTCTAGTTTTTCATTATTTCAGGGTCGTACTTTCCAGTTGGCTGTCTTCTTCCAAAAAATGAAGACACAGATTAATCCATCTGCTGGCACAGGTACTGGTCAGGGAAAGGTAATGTGTTTCTCCCCTATTCAGAGTCGGTGGGAACCAAAGTGGACCCACTGCTAGCCAAGAAAAGTGTAAAATTTACTCTTTTTTTTCAGTCATTCATCCTTCAAATGCAAAGGGATTATAGGGGACTTGTTTTGAACACCCAGATATCAATTGTCTTGTGATTTGCTTGCAATAGATTAGTGGGCAAAGATCTGTTTGCAAGAAAGATAACCGATCTCTCCATAAGCTGTCATGCATTCCAGAAGGGTGCTGGAGCTACCTGCACACAGGGTTGAATAAAATCTCCGGAGCAGAAGGCAGAGTGTTTTTAGAGATGTAACTCCAGGCAGGAACTGTCCACATCAATGGGAGAAATCTACCTAGTTGTGAGAGACTTTACCCAATAATGGCTTCTCTCTCGGGCCCAGTTAATGACAGAAAGATTCAGGTGAAAAACAGGAGAAAGGACAGAAGGAAAAAAGTGATGTATTGAAAAGTGGAGTGCTATGGTGGTTTTGTACATTAAAAGGTACTACCTTTACATTTTTATTCCACAATTCTGTGTTGATAAATAGTTTAGAAATACAATGATGGAGAAAGATTCTTCCTAGCCTCCCTCTTTCCAAGCACAAAGGAAGGTGCCTCCAAGAAAAACTCCACTATATTCCTGCAAACACCCTTATGTAGGTATAGTTCAACCACTCCAAGTCTGATTGAGGAAGGCTGGAGTGTGTCTCTTTGTAGTTTTCTATCAACATTGGTGCCTCAGCCAGAAGCAAGCACTTCAGAGTGACAATAAATGTGTTCTCCTTTGAAGTAAATGGCAGCTCTGCCTGCTTAAAGATGCATGATTTTGCATTCCAAAGACTCTGAACATTTGTCATTTTAACTGTCTTTAGGACAGTAAACCAAAATCTGACCAAAGGAGAAGCATCAGAAAATTTCAAGTGTATTAATATCGATAAGGCTGCTGGTTGACAGAGAAAAGTTAGGCCTTACCTCACTGGGTTTTTTTTTTTTTTTGCTTTTGTTTGTTTGTTTGTTTGTTTTGCATTAATGCTTTTTATACATAGGAAAAAAAATATGAATCTGCCCCCTCTACATACCTTAGTGTAAAGTCAATAGCTTGGTTCAGCATCTTTCATTCTAGATACAAAGGTAGTGAGTTGAAAGAATTATAGCAATTTGTTAAATAATGCTTTCCTTAACCTCCTGTAAAGTTGTATAAATGACTTCCCTGACTTAATTTATTGAATGCAAATAATAGCAAATTGTTTTATTTATGTATATTGATAAGTGCTATTTGATGGGTTATTTCTGTTTGCCTCCATGTGGGTATGAGAACAAGTCACATGAGGAAAGGCCCTTGTGCCTTCAAGTTTTGTCCCTTTTAATGTACCCTGGATAACAGCTGATTGTTTCTGGAAGAATTCCAAGGCTCATTTGTGGGGTGAGATTGTTGTTTTTGTGGAGGCGACTATCCACATTTTATTCAACTTCCTTACAACCTAATTATAGGATGCATATAATAAAATGGAGACAGTTACTAACTCTTAACCACACAGGGTATGTTTGCCTCATGTGCAAGTTAGGATGAGTCCTTGAGAAATAGATGGCAGGTTCACTTGTCATAATATACCCACAGCAATTATTTCACCTGATATCTGTACTCCTAAATTGCCAGCTGCTACACAGGACGAGCAAGAGAATGAACTACACATGATATACGTGAGTTATACAACTTAATACAAAACTCAAAGCCACTCAGAACTTACAGGAGTGAGAGCAGTATTAGAACCTGTATAGAAGAAACTAGAATTGAAGTTCAGTTTATGCTTGCCATTTATCTTGATGCTTCTTGTCATGACTCAATATCTTTTCAAGATGCTTTTAGTCTAAAATGACCAAAATGTACTTTACCATACTTCTCTGATACCTCAGTGCTATCATTCTATTTTGATTACATGAATGGAACATCTAGATGCCTTTGCTACTGTTGCATTTCTTTATAATAGCATGTGTCTTGTCAGAGTGTCCATCTCATTATCCTTGAGGGGCTTTGCATCTTCAGTAGTTATATAAGGCCTAATCCTACTCTACTGAAGTCAGTGGAAGCTTTTAAATTAACTTCACTGGGAACAAATCTTGCATATGTGTAAGTGACTTCCCAAGATGCAAAATACTGTAGACCCAAGATAATTTTACATGTCACTGAAGGTGTCCTTACATCACCTAACACTGGTCTTCTGCTTTTCAGTTTTTGCTGATATTTGTATGGTTTGTAAGAACTGTAAATGGCTTCATTTTATTTAGTCTACAAAAACTATTGCATTCAAGCATTTCTTTAGTGTCTCTTGCAATGCATTTTGATTACTTTTGGTAACTCAAAGTAATATTTAATAACAGCTTTCTTTTAGAGAGTTCTTACCAATGAAACAAGAATTCTTACAGCTACATGGATAATTAAATTGAAGCTTCTGTGTCTCTTGGGGGACATCAGCTATGTAAATAAGGAACTGAAGTCTTAACAAGACATGCTAGGGAACCACAACAAGTTTTATTACACTAAAATTTTGATACTAAAGTCATAAATGTTGTAATATATTACTATGCATGAACACATTTTTACAGAGGAAATAAGTGTTTTCTGTGTTGCTGTGTAAGCATGTAGAAATAGATACTTTTTAATTTTTGGAAAGCTAGATGTGATATTCTGAACTGCTATTTAGAAAGTACACTACACTGTGGGGAATATTATGTGTTACAGTGTGTTCTGTTTTCTTCTATAAGAAATCTTAAGATATAAACTTTTACTCAAGCTAGATGAATTATTTTTACTGATCTTCACATCTGAAGATGCAAGTTAGGTTCCCAAACCTGATCCATTCTTTTTAGGTGACAAATCTGATGAACTGTCCAGATATATGTGTTATTAGAGGAGGTTTTGGAACATATTAATACAATAAAAATTAGAAGTCACCAGGCCTGGATGGTTTTCACCCAAGAGTTCTGAAAGAACTACAAACTGTGATATGTAACCAAAACAAAAAGCAGTCAAGTAGCACTTTAAAGACTAGCAAAATGGTTTATTAGGTGAGCTTTCGTGGGACAGACCCACTTCTTCAGACCAATGATATGTAACATATCATTTAAATCAGTTTTGGTACCACATGTCTGGAAGATAGCCAATGTGATGCCAATTTTTAAAAAATGCTTCAGAGGTGACCCCGGCAATTATAGCCTAGTAAAACTAACTTCCGTTCCAAGTGAAATGGTTGAAACTGTAGTAAAGAACAGAATTGTCAAACACCTAGATAAACATGATTTGTTGGGAAGAGTCAACATGTATTTTTTATAAAGCGAAATCATGACTCACCAAACTACTACAATTCTTTGAGGGGATTAATCAGCATATGAACAAAAGTGATCCAGTGGATGTAGAAAACTTAGATTTGCAAAAAGCAGTTGACAAGATCCCTCACAAAAGGCTTTTAAACAATGTAAGATGTCACTGGATAAGAAGAAAGATCCTGTCATGTATCAGTAGCTGGTTAAAAGATTGGAAAGAAAGGGTAGGAATAAATGATCAATCTTCAGAATGGAAATAGGTAACTAGTGGTGTCCCACAGTCCTAGTCTCAGCATATTCATACATGAACAGGAAAAAGGGATAAACAATGAGGTGGCAGAATTTGCAGATGATATAAAACTATTGAAGATAATTAGACTGTGAAGAGTTGCAAAGGGAGCTCTTAAACAGGATGACTGAGCAAGAAATTCAGTGATGCTAAACGCAAATTAATGTATATTGGAAAAGTCCCAACTACTATTTTTGGCAGACTTATGAAATGAGCATGGAACAATGCTCTAAGCCAACAGTGAAAACAAAGATACTAATCTACCAGGCATGTGTATTGAGTATCCTGCTATATGGATCTAAGACATGGACCACCTACTTGAACCAGGAGAAAAAACTGCATGGCTTCCATATTCACTGCCTCCACAGAATTATGCATATCAACTGGCAAGATTAATGTTCCAGTGCAGATGTCCTGTCAAGATCTGGCATACCCAGCCTCATAGCGATCCTCAACAGCAGAAGACTAAAATGTCTTGGTCATGTGAGAAGAATGGGCGACCAACATCTTCCCAAAGAAATCCTGCTTGGTGAACTGTCACATGGGGTGAGAACAAAAGGAAGACCAAAGCTAAGATTCAAGGATATACGCAAAACCTCAATGAAAAAATTCAACATCCATCTAAATCCGTGGGAATCTATAGCCTCAAATTTGAAATACCTGGAGACGATTCCTATGAAAAGGCACATAATCTTTTGATCGTATATGTGCAAGTCACGCAAAAGAACTTTGTCTTACAAGGAAAAACTCTCAGACTCAAGAATTCAGAAATAGACTGACGTGCAGTTATTACAATTGATTGTGCAAATCTAATATTGGATAGATAAGCCATGAGAGAAGCTGCAGACTCAAATACTGCCCATAGATCGTCATCACTGCTGCTAACCACCATCTCTCAAGATGAAAAGGGGCCATATGTAAAATGACGAGATCGAGATTAGCTGTTACCACTCAAGAAAGAGATCTTCATGTCATTGTGGACAATTTTCTGAAAACATCCACTCAATGTGCAGCGGCAGTCATAAAAAGGCTAATAAAATGTTGCAAATCATTAAGAAAGGCATAGATTATAAAACAGAAAATATCATATTGTCTCTGTATAAATCTGTGGCATGCCCACATATAGAATACTGTGTGAGTGGTCGCCATATCTCAAGAAAAGGTATATTAGGATTGGAAAATGTTCAGCAAAGAGCAACAAAAATTATTAGGTGTATAGCACAGCGTCCATAGGAGGAAAGATTAATTAGACTGGGACTTTCATCTTGGAAAACAGATTAATAAAGAGGGGTATGATTGAGATCTATAAAATAATGACTGGTGTAGAGAAGATAAATATATATGTGTTATTTACACTTTTTCATAATGTAAGAAGTAGGAGGTTCCAAATGAAATTAATCAGCAAAAGTTTTGAAACAAACAAAAGGAAATATTTCTTCACAGAGTGCTCAATCAACTTGTAGAACTCTTTGCCAGAGGATATTTGAAGGCCAGGACTGTAACAGGATTCAAAAAGAACAGGATGAATTCATGGCAAGTAGGTCAATCAATGGCTGTTAGTGAGGATGGGCAGGAATGGTGTTCCTAGCTTCTGTTTGCCAGAAGGTGGCAATGGGTGACGTGGGATGAATCACTTGCTGAAGGCCCATTCTGTTTGTTTGATCTGATGTGACTGGCATTGGCCACTGTTGGAAGTCAGAATCTTGGGCTAGATGGACTTTTTGGTTTGACCCATTATGACCATTCTCATGTACTGTACAGAAGCAAAACAATATATACTACAAAAGAAGTGAAAATGATTTCACTTCAAGGGGATGGATAATGTTTAATGGGCTATGAGTAGATAAAAGGAGTAAATCTTTCATACCTAGTGTACTGGTGAGAATGTGGTCAAAGCCAATGTATACAAAAAATCATACCAGCTGCTGTTCAAAATAGATTAATCATTCCTAAAGTAACCTATATTGATAACTACCAACCTATCACAAAAAACTGAAGTCACTTTAACTTATTGCGAAACCCACCATCACTATTAGCAAGTACATATAAAATGACATAAGAACATAAGAACAGTCATACTGGGTCAGACCATAGGCCCATCGAGCCCAGTATCCTATCTTCTGACAGTGGCCAGTGACAGGTGCCCCAGAGGGAATGAATGAGTAATCATCCAGTGATCAATTCCCTGTCACCCATTTCCAGCCTCTTGCAAATAGAGGCAAAGGACGCCATCCATGCCCATCCTGGCTGATAGCCATTGATGGACCTATCCTCCATAAATGTATCTAGTTATTTTTTAAACTCTACTATAGTCTTGGTCTTCACAATGTTCTCTGGCAAGGAGTTCCACAGGTTAACTGTGCATTGTGTGAAAAAATATGTCCTATTGTTTGTTTTAAACCATCTGCCTATTAATTTCTTTTGGTGACCCCAGCTCTTGTGTTGTGAGAAGTAGTAAATAACAATTCCTTATTTATTTTCTCCACACCAGTCATGATTTTATATATGTCTATCATATCCCTCCTTAATCTTTTCTCCAAGCTAAAAAGTCCCAGGTTTATTAATCTTTCCTCATATGGCAGACACTCTATACCCCAATCATTTTTGTTGCCCTTTTTTGAACCTTTTCCAATTCCAATATATCTTTTTTGGGATGGGATGACCACATCTGTACACAGTATTCCAGATGTGGATGTACCATGGATTTATATATAGGTAATATGACATTTTCTGTCTTATTGTCTATTCCTTTCTTAATGATTCCCAACATTTAGTTATCTTTTTTGATTGCCACTGCACACTGAGTGGATATCTTCAGAGAACTGTCCACAATGACTCCAAGATCTATTTCTAGAGTGGTAACAGCTAAATCAGACCCCATGATTTTATATATATAGTTGGGATTATGTTTTCCAAAGTGCATTACTTTGCATTTATCAGCATTGAATTTCATCTGCCATTTTGTTGCCCAATCACCCAATTTGTTAAGATCTAATGCCTAATGCAGTGGTTCTTTGCCCAGAAAAGCTTATGCCCCCCAAAATCTGTTAGTGTATGAGGTGTCACAGGACTTCTTGTCGTTTTTGCAGATACAGACTAACACAGCTACCCCTCTGATACTTATAAAGACTCTACAACCATTTTCTTCTGGAAGGTGTACTCTTCGTATCAATTTCAAAGGCACATTCACAACAGTTCAGGCAATTTGTTGGAGCTATGTCCAAGTTGTATCTCTTCTACAGCAACATTTAATATTCCTGTGTTGGGAAGAACACTGCAACTGTCCAACACTCTGGTATTTAATTTCAAAAAGGAGAAATTACACAAAAATGAGGAGGTTAGTTAAGCAGAAATTAAAAGGTAGAGTAACTAGAGTAAAATCCCTGCAAGCTGTGTGGAAACTTTTCAAAGCTACCATATTAGAGGCCCAACTTAAATGTATACCCCAAATTAAGAAACACAGTAAGAGACCTAAAAAAGAGCCACCATGGCTTAACAACCATGTAGAAGAGGCAGTGAGAGATAAAAAGGCATCTTTTAAAAAGTAGAAGTCAAATCCTAGTGATCAAAATAGAAAGGAACATAAAGGCTGCCAAATTAAATGTAAAAATGTAATAAGAAAAGCCAAAAAAGATTTTGAGGAACAGTTAGTCATAAATTCAAAAAACAATAGTAAAAGTTTTTTTAAGTACATTAGAAGCAGGAAGCCTGCCAAAAAAGCAGTGGGGCTCCTTGACAATAGAGACATAAAAGGGGCAATCAAGGAAGATAATGCCTTTGCGGAAAAACTAAATGATTCCTTTGCTTCAGTCTTCACGTCTGAGGATGTTAGAGAGATTCCCAAATCTGAGCTGTCCTTTATGGGTGACAAGTCTGAGGAACTGTCCCAGACTGAAGTATCAGTAGAGGAGGTTTTGGAACTAATTGATAGGCTAAATGGTCACAAGTCTCCGGGACCGGATGGTATTCACCCAAGGGTTCTGAAAGAACTCACATGCGAAATTGTGGAACTATTAATGGTGGTTTGCAACCTATCCTTTAAATCGGCTTCAGTACCCAATGATTGGAAGACAGCTAATATAACATCAATATTTAAAAAGGGCTCTAAAGGAGACCCTAGCAATTATAGACCGGTAAGTCTAACCTCAGTACCGGGCAAATTACTAGAAAAAATAGTAAAGAATCAAAACAAAAAGCAGTCAAGTAGCACTTTAAAGACTAGCAAAATAGTTTATTAGGTGAGCTTTCGTGGGACAGACCCACTTCTTCAGACAATAGCCAGACCAGAACAGACTCAATATTTAAGACACAGAGAACCAAAAACAGTAAGCAAGGAGCACAAATCAGAAAAAGGTAATCAAGGTGAGCAAATCAGAGAGTGGAGGGGTGGGGGGAAAGATCAAGAATTAGATTGAGCCAAGTATGCAGACGAGCCCCTATAGTGACTCAGAAAGTTCCCATCATGATTTAAACCATGTGTTAATGTGCCGAATTTGAATATAAATGTCAGCTCGTCCACTTCTCTTTCTAAAACGGTGCGATAATTTCTCTTCAGTAACACACATACCTTGAGGTCATTGACAGAATGCCCCATTCCATTAAAATGTTGACTAACTGGTTTGTGGATCTGGAGTGTTTTGATGTCTGTTTTGTGCCCGTTGACGGCTTACTCTCTGTTAATAGTAAAGAATAAAATTGTCAGACATGTAGAGGAACATGATTTGTTGAGCAAAAGTCAACATGGTTCCTGTAAAGGGAAGTTGTGTCTTACTAATCTATTAGAGTTCTTTGAAGGGGTTAACAAGCATGCGGACAGGGGGGATCCAGTAGACATAGTATACTTAGATTTCCAGAAAGCCTTTGACACGGTCCCTCACCAAAGGCTCTTACGTAAATTAGGTGGTCATGGGATAGGAGGAAAGATCCTTTCATGGATTAGGAACTGGTTAAAAGACAGGAAACAAAGGGTAGGAATAAATGGTAAATTTTCACAATGGAAGTGGGTAACTAGTGGCGTTCCGCAAGGGTCAGTCCTGGGACCAATCTTGTTCAACTTATTTGTCAATGATCTAGAGAAAGGGGTAAGCAGTGAGGTGGCAAAGTTTGCAGATGACACCAAACTGTTCAGGATAGTCAAAAACCAAAGCAGACTGTGAAGAACTTCAAAAAGATCTCAGCAAACTGAGTGATTGGGCAGCAAAATGGCAAATGAAATTTAATGTGGGTAAGTGTAAGTAATGCACATTGGGAAAAATAACCCTAATTATACATCTAATATGATGGGGGGCAAATTTAGCTACAACAGATCAGGAAAGGGATCTTGGAATCATAGTGGGTAGTTCTCTGAAAACATCCACGCAGTGTGCAGTGGCAGTCAGTAAAGCAAATAGGATGTTAGGAATAATTAAAAAAGGGATAGAAAATAAGACAAAGAATATATTACTTCCCCTATATAAAACTATGGTACACCCACATCTTGAGTACTGCGTGCAGATGTGGTCTCCTCACCTGAAAAAAGATATATTGGTGTTAGAAAAAGTTCAGAAAAGGGCAACTAAAATGATTAAGGGTTTGGAACGGGTCCCATATGAGGAGAGGCTAGAGCGAGTGGGACTTTTCAGTCTAGAAAAGAGGAGACTGAGTGGCGATATGATAGAGGTATATAAAATCATGAATGGTGTGGAGAAAGTGACTACAGAAAAGTTATTTACTTGTTCCCATAACATAAGAACTAAAGGACACCAAATGAAATTAATGGGTAGCAGGTTCAAAACTAATAAAAGAAAGTTTGTCTTCACACAGCGCACAGTCAACCTGTGGAACTCCTTACCAGAGGACGCAGTGAAGGCCAGGACGCTAACAAAGGTTAAAAAAGAGCTCGATAAATATTTGGAGGTTAGGTCCATAGATGGCTGTTAGCAAGGGGTAAGGTATGGTGCCTAGCCTTTTGTCGAAGGCGGGAGATGGATGGCAGGAGACAAATCTCTTGATCATTGTCTTCGGTTCACCTCCTCTGGGGCAGCAGTCATTGGCTACTGTCGGCTGACAGGATACTGGGCTAGATGGACCTTTGGTCTAACCCAGTATGGCCGTTCTTATGTTCTTATAACATGAGCTTGTATATTTGTTCATCTAGCATCTTCTGTATGCACCAAATTCTCTGAAACATAAACATATATGTATAAGGAGGATTTATTTTCCATATACACTGTTTGATTTTAAGTAACTAAGCCCAAGATGAAGCAAAACATTTAAGCAAGTTATGAGGCTTGCTGGCCAGAAGCCATCTCATAGCAAAGCCCACTAGGATTCACTGAACACTAACCAAGGTATAACCGGAAACCAGTGTGGCTCACCTGTGTGTCTGCATTGTTAAAACAGACAATAATTTGAAAAGAATATGGTCACTGTTGACTTGCTTAAATTATTCTAGGATACTGTATTTATTGACCTCACTCACCTGTAGCCCCTGTTCTAAAGTTACACTGTGTTTGCATTGTAGACTTTTGCGATTGTGTACCTAACCAAACAGGGAAGAAGTATTAATTAATTTAAAGTGATGGTCCTACACACAAGAAGGCTCATTGAAACCAGAAGAGCACTTGTAAAAAATCAAAGGACAAAGACTTTGTTGATTGCCCCTTGCTTACACCCTTGAAGAGGAGACAGGTGCTGACATTTGTATCATCATGAACTCTGGGGGAGTATGGACTGGTAGGAACTACATCCCTATGTTGGTAGAAATTTGGAGAGGATAATATTTATAAGAATAAGCGAGGGATTCCTGAGTTGCTTAGCTAGTATGAGGCCCTATAGACATCTAGCACTTGCATATTACCTTTTGAAACCTAAGACAATAACTTAGTTTGATGCATATGTTTGCTTGCTTTAACCTTGTAAACCACTCATACTTATTTTTCTCAGTTAATAAATCTTTACTTAGTTTATTAGAGGATTTGTCCACAAGCACTATCTTTGATGAGAGAGTTAAGGTACAATTGACCTTTGAGACAGGATGTAACTAAAATATTTTTGTGATTTTTTTATTTGAAGTGACCATCTCACAAAGACAGCTTTGGCTTAGTGGCAAGATAGAGAGGAGCAGACAGGAGGACCATCTGTGACTCCATATTAAGATTATAATAGTGTTTTAGGAGTTCACTCTGAAGACTATAGAGCTCCACAATAAGTTTGGGGTTTGTGTCCTTCTCCTTAATAGTCTCCCCTAAGATGGGCAGTCATGTTCATGAGCCACTGTAGACAGTTTGATGCAAGTATGCAATTTAAGCACTTATGTAGCACTATTCACTTCAGCTGGGCTATTCATGGACTTAAACATATCTATTTCTTCTCAAGAAGGGAACAAGAACAATCCAGGGAACTACAGACCGGTCAGCCTCACCTCAGTCCCTGGAAAAATCATGGAAGGGATCCTCAGCAAATCTATTGTGAAGTACTTGGAGGAGGGGAAGGTGATCAGAAATAGTTGACATGGATTCATCAAGGCAAATCATGCCTGACCAAACTGATTACCTTCTATGACAAGGTTGCTGGCTCTGTAGATGGGGAAGGTGGTGGATATAATGTATGCTGACTCTAGCAAAGCTGTTGATATGGTCTACCACTGTATACTTGCCAGTAAGTTAAAGAAGTATGGATTGGATAAATGGACTGCAAGGTGAATAGAAAGCTGGCTAGATCATTGGGCTCAACAGACATTGATCAACAGCTCTATGTCTGATTGGAGTATGGTATCAAGCAGAGTACCCCAAGGGTCAGTTCTGTCAGGTCAGTTTTGTTTAGCAACTTTATTAATGACCTGGATGATGGGATGATTTGTAAAATGCGGTGGCAGTTAAAATTCACAGGGGTTCACATGAAACAGTCACTTGGTTTTGCTTCCATCTGAATTTGAGCCTTATGTTCAAAAGAACCCAAAAATTTGAAGTGGTACTCAGCCCCTTTTCACTGGATATCACACCAAAACCTTGGGTATCACTATACTACAATTCAGCCTATGTTCACTCCAACCCCAAATCTCTAGGAAGCATTTGAATCATTTGACAAACTTGAACTACATTTAAAGACTTAAAAAAGTTGTTTATCAGTTTTGTGTTGTTTCTGGTGTCATTCCAAACACATAGCTCTGAACTCTGAATGGACTGAGAAGAGGATACGTTGTCTTTAGATACTTTTACATTATAGGAGCATGATTATCTCATCTGTTGCGTGTACAGACCCCATTAAAGTCAGAGGGAAGGAGTGTTCAGCTGATGAGGCATTGGATCCCTTCCATATGGAAGGAAATGTTAAAGATTATTCCATTGTTTGTTAATACATGCATACTGTCATCCTGAAAATGAAATGCCTATTTATGGCTGACTCCCCATAAGTTTTCATTTATACTCTTTTTAGAAGCATAAAGTGAAGTTAAGGTAATTGCTTTCAGTAGGGCCGGGAATTCATGAACTGGAAAAACATGACCGTGGCTCATAAATTGCTTTCTGTGTTACTAATTTCAAGACATTCTCTCAGTAAAAGGTGAATAAATTCATTTACATGATTTGTGAATTTTGCCATTGGAACTCAAGAGTAAAGAACTGCATTTTGTGTATTAAAGATGACGCTTAAAATAGATTGTAATATAATTGAAATGCAAGAAGGAACATCTATCTTCTGCTCCATTCAGTTAAAGCTGTACTGAGTAAATTAACAACAACAACAGCAACAACCATTAACAAATAGATTAGGTAAATTGTGATAAGCCACAACATTTATGATTTTTTCTTCAATGCATTTTTCTTGTAAAAGTGAATTAAAAAAACCAAAAGATAGCTCTCCCTTATTTTTTCTATCTTCTGTATTTTGGTGACTTGCTTAGGTTTTGTAAAATATATTCCCAGTAAGCATTTTTCAATCAGGCAGACTGTTCTAACACAATATGACTTTTAACTGTGGATATTTTCTGTAAGTGTGGCGTCAGAGCTTGTTTTTTTGTGAGACCACACTATCTTTGATTTAATTTTTTCCGACACTGTGCCCACTGCACAGCAGAAAAAAAAGTGTAATTGTAGTTTTGTCCTTTACAGTCCAGGACAAATAAATGTCAAAATCAAATAGTGGTGTCCCCCAAGGGAAAATGTACTTCACTTATGAAATATTCTTACTCAATTCCCATTGCTATTCCTATGAACACCTAGCTGCCTCAGGACCTAATCAGATGCTGCTCATTTGCATATAATAAAATTGTGCAATGAGGTTTTAGAGCAACTATGAAGAAAAGTGCATAATGTCTCTTTAAAATCATCTGGTGTAAAACTAGCACTGCTTCGTCTGTGGATGAATGGTTGCCAGCTCTTGAACAGAACAGCTTGACAAGACTTGGTATGAAATGAACATGTGTTTATATTGTTGGCATTTTAATTGTCAGTTTAATTCTGTGTTTAATAAACATGCTTTAAATTGGCACCATGCTATTTCCTGTTATGTTTCTTGGAAATGCTGTGATATTGATAAAGTGTCAGACTCTTACTTGGGAATGACAATAATAATCAACTTTACAAAGGAATCATTAAGGAAGCTTTAAGAAGAGACCAATGCTGGGGAAAAAGCCATTCTTGGGCTTTACTATCACTAATTGCATCGTTAGCTCAGAGCAAGTGAAAACTAATCACCCCTTGGTTCATAAATGTGTTCTACACCTTTGTAAAAATAGATTTAAAGTTTGTGATATTTTTATCCTTTAAACCTAGAGACGCTAAGAATTTAGAAGGGAAGAAAACTCATTTACCTTCAGGACAATTAATTTGCTGGCCTCAGCAAGTTATATTCACTTCTGAAACATTTTTGCTTTTAGCTTTGTGGCATGTGCACGGCCACTTGTCACATGTGGTCTCCAGCCATATCACTCCAAACCACTGGATTCCTTTCCATTGCCTCCTCAAATCCCATCTCTCCCTGCTCCCTTTCTTTCAGGCTTATGCAAAATCCTGTTCCTTTCTACATGTGCTGCTCATGTAAGATGGCTGCACTCAGATGATGCCATGATGATGAACACATGATTCATCAAATCCACTATCTAATGACAGCTCTCATTTCCTCCTTTTCTCGATCATGTGTAGTATATTCTTCTTTCCTTGTGGAAGTTAACTTTTTCCAGGCTTAGCCTCACGACCTTGCATTAGGTACAGCCTCACCCTTCTTGTCTGCCAGGCAACACTGTTTTCTTTACAGTTTCATATCCCATCAAAACTTTCTACCATACTGTGCACCTTCCCCATCCTAAGATATTGTTTTATGATTACTAATTTGGACCACACGCTCCTGGAGGCCAGGACTCAAGAGCTGAATGTGTAAGTGTGCTGTAATAAAATGTAGGAATGGATCAAGGTGGTAATCCTTTAGCCCTTTAAGATATCTAAATTCACTCTTTGCATTTGCCATTTGATAACTATATATGAAGCACTTCTGAGCAAGTCTTGGGTGGCAGCCATATCTAATTATCAAGTTCCTATTGACGAACACACATATATTCACCTAATTCTCCCTTAGCTCTCCCCCCGCCCCCCACGCTTCATATCTATCAGTGGTATTGTTGAAAAACACTTGAGGATTTGGGTTACTCCATCTCCTGTCTCCATCCCATCCCGCTCAACATACTGCTTCACTGCCAGCATGGGGAATCCTGCATTGCATAACTGGATAAACAGGGTGGAGAGACAACTACTTCCTTCCTGAACGGCCATTACTGAGACATGTTATCCACTGATAACTCATATTTTACGACAATTCCATAAACAATACTTTCAATATAGGTACATTATTCCTTGAATGTTAGTCCTACATATGGCTCCCATTGACAATGAATCTTGACAAGTTATGAGCTTGTAAAGCTTTCATCTTTATGGATAAATGTGCTGTAAGATATATGTTTAGTGCAGTGAGTTTGTCAGGTCTGAGGTGAGAGTTGATTCAAAAGGACGACTTTGCCTAGGAGCCTCACTGTCACAGAAGCAGACATAGGTTTACACAGAAACCATGGCAAGAGGAAGCTGAAGTGTGAATGAATGTTGGCCAGAAGCAGGCATGCAAAGGGCCAATAGGTAGGGGTTAGGGCACTCACGTGTGATATGGAAGTCTCTACCTACCTGGAAGCACACATTTGAATTTCGTCTCCTAGGTGAATCTACTAATCCACAGGCCCTTAACTGCTCTTGGCTGTTGACTGAAGGTTGGTATCTATAGTGTGATAAAGTCAAAATCTGAGTGTTGAGGGACACAGCATTTATCACCTGAGGTGCACCAAGATATATTGTTCTTGAGCTTGATATCTAACTGTGACATGTAACTGCCTCTCTATTCTCATGTATCTGAGCACCTCACAGACTTTAATGTGCTTATCCTCACAATGCACCTGTGTAATAGGGAAGTGCTATTTTTTGGGTAGTAAAAAGGTACAGAAAGACTAAGAAACCCATGCAAGATCACACACAAAGCCTGTGGTAGCTCTGGGTACTAAGCCAAGTCTCCTAAAACCCAGATTAGTGCTCTCATCCTTTCTCTATAATGGGTCAGCAGCCCCCAGCATGGGTGTCAAGAGCAGCTTGTGAGCCAATTTTCATCGGCATGCAAGGTGGTAGCTCAGCCCTACCCCTATTCCCCCCCATGCAGTTGGGAGGTTGCTCAAAGCCATGCCACCTGTAGATTGACAAAAGCCCTGCTGATGTTACCAACCACCCCCAAAATGGTAAAGCTCAGCAATTTATTTATTAATGAAGCTGTGGTCAGTAGGACAATTAGTGACTTTAAAAAGTATCACCAGCACTCAGACCATACATAGAGGACAAAAGGTCAAATTCTGGCACTCTGCCTTGGAAAGGTTGCTGACCTCTGCTCTATAAAATGCTCCATATCGTCCAAATGAGTATTTTCTTTAATTTTGGTTTTGAAAGGAATTGGACATAACATAGAGAAATCCTGACAAGAGTGTTGGTCCTTTACTATTACTAGATGGAAATGGCAGAATTATTATTTATTATTATAATTTTAACAGTTATTACAATAGCAATTATTAATGCACAAAAAGTCAGAAGGGTTTGATAAGCATTTTCTTTCCATTTGTGACACACGTTCCCTTGGGATTGTTCCCTGGTGTGCTGGTCATGCCACTGATACCTGCCTTCTTGCTCTCTGGGGCTCCCCACTCCTCTGTCCTGCTGGACCAGATCCACTTGTCTCTCCCGGACAAGGCATAGAGAGGGGGTTACCAACCTCCTGCAGTCAACATCTAAACTGTTGTTAAGGAATACAGTAAAGTCAATAGTTACATTACAGGAATCGAATCAATATATCCTGCTAGCATTAGGTTCAGCAGCAGAAAATTCACACCTTTTCACTGAGATATGTTCTGTTGCCAATGTAGGATGATTACTGAAAGCACAAAGAATCCAGGAATGCTACTGCAATTGCTAGGGCTAATTTAATGTCTCACTATAATTTTAGATAAACTGATAATGTCAGTCTTCTTATTGCAACTCAGTATCAGTCCAATTCAGCATTCCTTACCCACTCAAAACTTCCACTTTAGTCAATGACAGTTTCACCTGAAGGGTAAGCGTTTGGCCCTTTAAGAGGACTATTTCTGACTACAGAGATATTGACACAAACATATAAACAAATATTACATAGATTAATGGACATATAATTATAGCATGTCAGTAACAGTTTTATATAACAAAACTATTGGAAGGTTTACCTGCTGGAAATTTTAACAGCAAAACCTGCAAATAAAAGGGGTTAGACTTTTCATTTTATGGGGATTTACCATACTTCTCAACTTCTATAGTTCACATTAGCATCCAGTGACATTGCTTTGTCTGTATATATTTCTAGCTGTCAACAGAATGTCCTGAGGCAATCGCATCCCGATTCTATAGCTATCTTTTATTCTTTTATAATACACAGGGGTCTAATTTTCCATCAGCAAAGCATGAAATCATGTAAGAATGCCACATAACCAGCATGTGCAAACAAGTAGCACTCTTCCTGCACATAAAAATGCTTCATAAAATAACAAATAAATTAAATCTTCTTGTTCAAGTAAAGTGCCTGCAAACGGGGACTGTTTATAGAAATTAGAGTGCTGTGTTTACAGAAGTGACAATGTCCAAA
The DNA here is from genome assembly GCF_033958435.1 of Carettochelys insculpta. NCBI lineage: Eukaryota > Metazoa > Chordata > Testudines > Carettochelyidae > Carettochelys > Carettochelys insculpta. Next base: position 330,544,450 of record NC_134137.1, read on the forward strand.
AATTCATCTAAACATGTGCAACATCTTATGGTATTGTTATGCGATCAAATCATTTTTCTCCTGGTTGATGGTGGAGCTCTTTATTTCTTAACCAAGTAACAAGGTTGCAAATACCAGGCACATTACATTAACTAATATTAATGTTCTGTAATTAATAAATTAACAAAGTAATAGTGCTAGAATTTGACGGGCTACATTGATCCGGGATGTAAGCTGTTACCACCGGTATAGAACTGGCTGAATATATAGCTGTACTAGCTTTGTCAACATGGTTTTAGCATCATGTACCAAAAAGAAACTGCTTCCTTCGCTCATTATTTTTAGTACATTTCTCTGATAGGGTCAGGGAAAACACTAATTCTCAGTCATCAAAATATTATAAAATGTGCCAAAGTATTTTGTACCACATAAAGTATTCTCCAGCTCACTATTTGGAACATATATCTGGTTTTGCAGCATGGTTTGGAATTACTAGTGACCCCCTTCAGTAACTTATGTTTGGAATATAACTGAACCATTTTTAAGACATACGTAGTCTTTGGTGAAAGTACTACAGAGGCAAAACTCAGTTATGCTGCACTATATTGACTACAATTGCCAAAATTATGTTCTCTCTCTGCCTCTCATATTTGTACCACTTCAGGGGAATTTAACAATTTTCTCTACACAACATACATGTGGCTTTCATACGTCTGGCTGCAGAGTAACCTGTTATAATTTAATGTAAATATGTTTTGAATAAAAGGTACCTGATGCTTCTAATCTTTCCTGTATTAAGTACAATAGAGGCTTTCAGCAGAAGATGGATTCCCCAGGTAGAGACCACACAGTCTCAGCTTATGAAAAGAACTGACCTATAATTTACCTATATAACTTTCAATAAATCTGACTTTGTCGGGTCCTTACCACTCCACTAATACCTTTGAGAAATGAGACTGATCACACAGAAGAGGAGAAAATAAAGAAAATCATGTGCCTGCTTTTCTTATAAACTCTTTTTTTGTTTTTGTTTTTGTTTTTGTTTACGGAAACATTTCCTAAGCATTATGAAACAACTCAGAGACATAATTCTGCATCTTAAATATGAGATGAGAGTAACAAAGACAAATGTTGCCAAAAATAATGGACATGGCTAGTGTACCTTGTTATGACTTGCTGGGAAAACGCAGTGCTTATTTTACAGGGGACAGCCCTGTCCCTGCCTCCACAGCTGTGGAAAAGCCAGCCTGCTGTGGAATTAATGTGACTATGATACTAAAAGGTACAAAGGCTAGTTCTGAAATTACTGAAAGTACTACCCTGGAGACAAAGAATGGAAGAAGCAGGACTGTTGGATTCACAGAAGTGCTGGGCCGCTAGCCAATCATCCCTACTCCCCATGGAATAGGAGAGGCTATTATAGTCCTAAGGCTGGAGCAGTTCTGTGGTCTAATGAGAGGAATGAGATGCTTCTACACTCTGATTGCTAGAGTTATTTGCTGGCACCTGTATTTGCCTTGGATGACGTCACATTGCCTTCAAGACATTGGATATTAACACCACTGGAGGTGGTTATTTCTAATCAACATATTCTAGAAACATCCAATATTTATATTTAAATATATTTTTCCAAAAAATGAATTGATCCATCTAGGTTTTTATGCCATGTCTTATCACCATGATAGTTGAGTGCTGTAGGATACTCAGTCCCTTAAGTTTTTCCTCTCCTGCAACCTGAAATCCTCAAATACTGTACACCAAAACAGGATGACCATGTCTCTGATGAGGAGAGCTGGACATAGACCCATGTAAAATTCATGAGTGGTGGCTTAGGATCACTACAGGGTAACATAAGTTTTCCTAGTCTCTCATAGTATGTGAATAAGGGCTGAATCACCAATCTGAGGGCTTGTCTACGCTTGCAGGGTTTTTTTTGGAAAAAAAACCTTTTTTCTCAAAAAATAAATATCCAAACAAATGCAAAGATTTTGTAACAGAACAAGAAATATAGATCCTAATTATTTTTCCACCTCATTCAAGAGTTTAAATTAGTTAGCATTATTATTTTAAATCAGCTTTAACTATTTACAAGCCTCGTACTACATAACTGGAGGCAGTATAATTTAATCAGAAAAAATGTGGATTGTACAGACATATTTTTTGTTCTAGGTCAGAGTCAGCTTCCTCTAATTGCTTAGGGGTAGATCCTCAGCTAGAGCATATTGTTATCATTCTATTGAAGTCAATGACATTGTGACAGTTTACACCAGCTGAGGTTCAAAGTTCATATATTCAAAGGCCAGAAGAGAAGACGTTGTTATAATATCTAGTCTGACCTCCTCTCTAATACAGGCCATAGACATTTTCCAAAATAATGTCTAGTGCAGATCTTTCAGCAAAATATCCAATCTTTATTCAAACCCAGTCAATTATAGATAATTTATCACAACTGGTAATTTGTTCTAAAATATATATGCCTCATTTTTAGCCTGAATTTGTCTTCCATTTCCTGCCATTGGATCATGTGGTACCTTTTTTTTTTGCCAGCTGAAAGAGCCCATTATTAAATATTTATTCATCATATAGGTCCTACAGACAGTAATCAAATCGCTCCTTTAATTCCTCTTAGTTAAACTGAATAGATTGCTCCCCTTGAGTCTGTCACTATAAGGCACATTTTCTAGTCCCTTAATCATTTGTGTGGCTCTTCAATGAATTCTTTCCAAATTATCGATGTAGATTTTGACTTATGGACCTCTGAACTTGACACACCATTGCAGTAGAAGTTTCACCAGTGCCTAATACAGAGGTAAAATAACCTCTTCACCCTTATTCAAGCTCCTATTTGACCATCAAAGGAACATATTAAGTCTTTGGCCACAGCATTGCACAGGCAGCTCACACGTAGCTGATTCTGCACCATGCATGGCCCCAAATCTTTTTTCAGAATTACTTCTTCCCAGGAGAGCATCCCCCATCCTGTGAGTATGGCTTACATTCTTTGTTCTCAGATGCATAGGTTTACATTTAGCTATATTAAAATGCCTATGATTTGCTAATGACTGGCACACAAAGTGATCCAGACCTATATCAGTGACTTGTGTTCATTATTTACCACTTCCCTGGTTGGTTTTTGGGTCACCTGCAAATGTTATCAGCAATGAATGTATGTTTTCATCCCGACCATTGACATAAATGTTAGTATGGGGCCAAGAAAAAATACCTGAAAGTCACATGTCCGCTTGATGATTAGTCCCCTTTTACAGTTTTATTTTGAAACTTATTAGCAAGCCTTTCATTCATATTAAGTGTACCATGTTCATATTATATTGTTTCCAATTTTTAACCAAAATGTCACGTAGTACCAGGTTAAATGCTTTCAGAAGTCTAAATATATTATTTTAACATATTGCCTTTAATCAGCCAAACTTATAATCTCTTCAAATATTCATCATCAATTTGACAGTATTTATGTTCCATAAAATAATATTGTGGCATAAATTATTTTGCTCTCCTTTAATGCTTTGTGAATTGAACATGGTAGTAGTTGTTCTATCATCTTCCATGGGACCAGCTTCAGGCCTTTAATCCCTGGGACATCCATTTCACCCCTTTGAAAAATGGACAACAGTAGCTTTCTTCCCCACTTCTGGAACTTCTCCAGTGTTCCAAAATTTACTGAAAATCTACATTTAGGTCAAGCTTCTCACACATTTATCTGAACCATTTGGTATTATCTGTTGTCAGGATATGGGACTAGACAGGTAACAGGCCTGATCTAAGTACAGGATGAACCTCTCTAGTCCACTACCCTTTGGGCCTGAGCTGTGTTGAGCTAGATAATTTGCTGGGTGATGGGAGATTAGTATTGCCTAGTAGTATTAACAACACTTTCACGGCTAACTGGGCTCTTAGAAGGCATTAAGTGGTAAATTACAGCTAAGTAAGAGCACAGAGTGCTGAAAGCCAGACTTTATGGGACTATGGGAAACTTGGCCATGCCCATGATAAGTGGTCATCTGGCTAACTAAAATCATGCTGAATTACAGATGTTGCTGGAACAGAGTGTGCCAGACTAGTCAGGTTAAATCTTTATAGTAATTCAAATTTTCCTGTGGGTCTTCATACTACTTCCTTGTCCTTCAGCCTTCCCCAGACTCCAGTGGAACATGGAACCTTTTGCTTTTAAAGTCAAGTTGCTGGGGTTTGTGCTGCAGAAGTGAACAGGCTACTGACAACTGCAGCCATAGGAATCAATCTAGGAAACTGAGTAGACTTTAAAAGCTGTACTCCTGGGCGCCCTTCCTGTACACAAAGTACCAAGCATGCTGCACCTCAGTGCCCATTATTCTGAGCCCGCACTTTTTGCCTGTCCTTGGGGAATCAGGAAAAGCCACATTTACCCTCATTGTGCCACATTGCACCAGTGTTTTGTGCCCTGCAGGTACTCTAAAGAGAGGCTCCTGTACCTGAATTTTGAAATAATACACAAGTGAAAAAGTTAAAGATGTGTACATCACTGTTTTGCAATAGTTCAGCCTTTCATTTTGCCTGTCACTTTGCAAGAGAGATTCCTATGGATACTTCGCTCTCCCAGCCCCCAAGTTCCTTACCCTCTCTTCCACCCTCTTCCTTCTGCCAGCAGGACAGTTGGAAATAATTTATCACAGCATAAAATCCACTGCAAATCCTATTACTTAATAACACATCAAAAGAACATTAAAGTTGCCAAATGAAATGCTGTGAAGTGAGAAAGTGCTAGGATTCCATTTGTGCCTGCAGTCTTAGTTTGGCCCCATTAGACACTATGACATGGTCTCTAATTACAGGCTCACAGTCTGCACAGCTCTGCAGTGGGGACTGGAAGGGTGCAAGCTGCAGCATGCACTTGTGTGCTGCTCTCTAACTCCCCTGCATGGAGGCTGCTGGGGATAGCGGCTTAGTGCCATTCTCCGTTCATCCAGGAGAATGACAGTGTTCTGGTCCCAGCCTCTTAACTCTGGAACTACATTGTGGCAAGGGCCTATTTGAATTCAACATTTTAATTTCTCTCTTGCTCATGTTAAGCAAAAAGTGGTACTCATATGTATAAACAGCCTGGAGCCAAATTCAGTCCTAATATGGACATCCTCTCTCCCCTACCAATGTAACTGAAATCAGAATGTGAACTTCATATTGGATGGTGCATGGATGCAAATCCCTACTGTACCATGTGCTATTATGCCTGTATATAGTACTAGATGAGTGGAATACTGGACAGAGCATTCATGTCTGGAGTCGCTAAGAACATATGACATATTCCAAGACAGTGTTTGTAAATCCAAATGATCACATTAGACCCCCTTAGGCTATAACCTGAATGACAGCAGTGGGAGTTTGTAGTTTATGTAGGGCCCTAAATTAAATTGTCACCCTGAGTTTGTGGATGGCATGTAACTGGGGTGAAGGGGAGTTATGATTTCTTCTACTAATGTAGGCTGGAGTTTCTACCAATTACTTTAGCCTACATTTTGCTTGAAATGTAAGTCTGTAAAACATTTTAACTCTTTCTTTAGTGTAGGATTTTTAAATAAATGTATCCAGCAGCATGTCACTGGAGAAGGGATCCTCTGGAATACACAAACAGTCTTTCCAGGATGAATCATTTGGATGCATGCTGAATAATGGAAACCTTCCTGTATTGATGAATTCTGATTGGCTTTGGCAGCTGTCCATTCTAAGGGAATAGATTAATACACATAAGACATCAAGGTTAGCTGAAACTACTGTTCAATATTGTAAACTGAGAACTTTATAATCTTTAGGCAAAAAAAATAGTTTTTCTCCCCAGCAAAGACTTTTTATAAAGGCAATAAGGTAACTGCATGAAGTGTGCTTATCATGATATAATCACACCCCAGGGGGAATGAGAGGGGCTCGACTGCACCTCATGCTTTGTAATGACCCAGGGGTGTGATTATCTTATGATAACCACACTCCCTGTCATGCCTTATTGCATATATATTCCACATGTCATAATGAATCCTGAAGCGCATTCTAAGTTTCATAGCAAAGGCAATGGCTTTGAAGTATAGGAAGTAGCCAGATTTTCTAGGTACATACAGATTAATATTGTATACATTAGGAGGAATTATGAACGATTACTTATCTGTACTAGCCAGGCCATAGTTTTTAACTCTGTCTGGGAATTTCAGGTTTCACATTTTGTTTTGTTGGTACACGCTAAATTATTCTATCAAAATGTAGTGCTAAGCAAAATATACCAGTACATTCTAGTACCATCAAGGCAATGAGATCTGTAACATAACTAATTTGTACTTTTGTGGTAAGACCTTTCTATAATTATCCAGCTTTACTCTAGAAGTCATTTTACTTTTAGTTTCCCTTTAGTCAAGAATTACAGCCATTCTTTCTATCATGTTCTGAATCTTGGGCTACGTCTACACTACAGTGATCTGTCAACAGAAGCTATTGTCGGAAGAGATCTTCAGGCAAAACTTCTGTTCACAGATCACCTGCATCCACAAAGCAGATCAAAAGAGAAATTGACAAAAACCTGTTATGTAGATACAGCCATGAGGTCTAGATTTTGGCAATGGTGGAAGAGGAAAGATGGAATGAAAGAATTGCCAGGCGACCTCTTCAATGTTGGTTGAATATCATATGAGCCTTGCTCTTTCTGGAGTTGTATCAGGAAGCTATGTGTCATCTGGAGACACCTATTTAATTTTAAAATTCTACAGTTTAATGGTAAAATAATAATAAATTCTAATTAAAATGAATAGAGTTAATGGAAGGCTCAGAAGGAAACTGGAAACTCAAGATCAAGGGACTTCCGAATTCACAATTACATACTGACATAAAAGACAACAGAATAATAAACTGAGCAATTATCTTCGTTATACCTCATGATATAATCACACCACAGGGTGAATCTACACCTCAGGGAATGGGTTTCTCAGCAACTTGCAACCTTGTTAATCTGATATATGTAGCAGTCAACATTTAAACACGACTGTGCTGTGCAGGAAAATCTCCAGTACTGTTTCATGCCTGTCAACATAAATTGGTAGATAAAGATGATGGCCTATCATTATAACAACTGATGGGTTGATCCATTGTCTGCATCAGCTCTGAGATCACTCAAGTTAACTGTAGGTCATCAGAAGGAAATCTGTGTCTAAACTAAAGCTTATTTAGCTGCATAGTGCACAAGTGGAATACGACTGATTATCATAAAGGTCAGACATGCACATTTTAACTGGTGGTAATGAGTAGTTTTAAAGATGTTTGAGCCTTTTCTTAATCTTGCCATGTCACAAGGCTTCTATTGTTATGCACCATAGAATGTGCCTTTAATTGTACCATTTGCCCTATTGTGTCTTGATCACAGAGTGGATAGTATGACGTTACTTGTGATAACCGCCTACCACATGTCCTAATAATTACTAGTCTTCAGTAAATTGCACAGTGAAGTAACACAGAAGTCTGGTAAAACAAAAGGCTCCAAAAAAGTTGAAAGCAATATTTAAATAGTTTCATGTGGTGTACCATTTTTTGCTGAATGTGTAATGCCTCAAAGTAGGGTTTAAAAAATAAATAACTCTAAAACTGGAGGTATAGAAGCTGTAAAGACACTAGACAGCATTTTGAGAAGTCTTATAAAAATTAAGAATTGTTATAGTTTTCAGATTTTCAGACTGATTTAGCAAGAAAACATTGAAAAGATACTGGAGACACTGTGATTCATCAAAAAAAAAATTAACCCTTGTGGCAAATAATCTTATGAACTGAATCCCTTTGTTGCACGCAGGAAGTGGTTTTCAGACGGAGAGGTGCAAACATTACTTATGGTTTCCCAGGATGTGCTGTCTCAGTTTCTCTTGCAACAGCTCTGAGCAATTAGTTCCCTAGTATTTCAGAAAAGGAAACTAGGTTGAAAAATGACAATTCAGACAATTCAAAATGGTAGTATCCTTGAAAACGACAACAGAGATGTAAAATAATCTGGGAGGAATTATAATTGCTGTCAGTGGTTTAGGTAGTGGTCTGACTGAAACAACCCCATTTTGAACAGTCTAAGAAAAGGTCTATTTAAATTTAGCTTTAAATGGAGCACTCTTTTTTCAGTGCTCTTTATTTTTATGATCTAGCTGAGTATTGAAACTCTTCCCTTTTCCCTTAAAGGAAATACATTTGATAAAAGGAGTTCAGAGGAAGAATTCAAAGTTATTGGTCAAAGAACTGACTAGAACATTCCTTATACTGGGTTCTGACAACTGTCTGGTAAATAAATTTGAATTTAAATTCTGGCAAAACTCCCATTGACTTCAAAGGGGCCAGGATTTAACTCTGAAGTATCTTGGAATTTACAAACTAAGGGCCTCATGTTTGAAAGTGCTGAGTGCCTACTCTGAGGTGCTTAACTCCTATTGGCTACGTCTACACGTGCAGCCAACATCGAAATAGTCTATTTCGATGAATAACGTCTACACGTCCTCCAGGGCCGGCAACGTCGATATTCAACTTCGACGTTGCTCAGCTCAACATCGAAATAGGCGCAGCGAGGGAACGTCTACACGTCAAAGTAGCACACATCGAAATAGGGATGCCAGGCACAGCTGCAGACAGGGTCACAGGGCGGACTCAACAGCCAGCCGCTCCCTTAAAGGGCCCCTCCCAGACACAGTTGCACTAAACAACACAAGATCCACAGAGCTGAGAACTGGTTGCAGACCCTGTGCCTGCAGCATAGATCCCCAGCTGCCGCAGAAGCAGCCAGAAGCCCTGGGCTAAGGGCTGCTGCCCACGGTGACCATAGAGCCCCGCAGGGGCTGGAGAGAGAGCATCTCTCAACCCCCCAGCTGATGGCCGCCATGGAGGACCCGGCAATTTCGACGTTGCGGGACGCGGATCGTCTACACGGTCCCTACTTCGACGTTGAACGTCGAAGTAGGGCGCTATTCCTATCTCCTCATGAGGTTAGCGACTTCAACGTCTCGCCGCCTAACGTCGAAGTTGGTGCCGCTACTTCGAAGTAGCGTGCACGTGTAGACGCAGCTATTGTCTTCAGAGGATGTGGTCAGCACCTCGCAGGATTGAACACTACTCTAGGCCCTGATCCTGCAAAGATTTACACGTGTCCTTAGACTGAATCATATGAATGTCACTTTATTCCTTTGACATCAGTTAGTTCAATTGACCTTATTGTGATTTTGTGAAGATTACACAATAAAAATCTATACAGAGGAGTATTTTAAAGATGTATTGAGGTCTGTAAGTGCTAAGTACTCTTATTAGTGGCAGTATTTGTAATTATTTCACTGCTGAATGTTAGGACAAATTCAGCCAGGGCATAAGAAGGTGAGCCACCACTGTCTGTATGGCAGTTGTTCTTGTTTACATAAAAAATGGATGTGATCTTTTAATGTCTTTCTCTGATCATTGAGCTATATTTTTAATGTAAATTGGAGACATTCATGTTATGTTAGTCACTCTGGGGTCCTCTGGTATAACCACTGCAATGTGTTGTGGCGCCCTAAGGCACTAGCACTGGAAGAGAGCGGGGCTAGGAAATGTGCTGACTCTTCACTTGTCATCTAGCAGTTCAGTTCAGAAATGCTGCGCAGTCTACCTCCCTGCTGCCTGCCTCTGGGTATGTCTACACAGCAGTGTTATTTTGAAATAAGATATTCTGGAAGAGATTTTCTGGAATAGCTTATTTCAAAATAACGCTGCTACAGATGAAGGCTATGTCTACATTACAGCAATTCTTCAAAAGAAGTTCTTCTTGAAGATCTCTTCCTAAAACCCTTTTTTATGAAGAGTGCATCCACACACAAAAAAGCGTGTCAAAAAATCGATCCACTCTTTTGATAGAGAGTGTCCACACAGCCCCTGCTCTTTTGAAAGAACAGGCCAGGGATCAAAAAATCTGGCACCATGAGGACTGCTATTTTGCAAAAAAGGCCCTCTGGGGTACACTTTTTTTCTGAAAACATCTCTCAGAAAAAAGGCTCTCTTTCTTATCTGGCAGAGGAAGAGGGCCACCAGAAAAAGTACTGCGTTCTTCTGATTTAATATTGAAAGGACACATTTTGTGTGCAGATGCTCTGTGGGGTTTTTCGAAAGAGTCCTGGGTTTTTAAAAAAAAACTTGCTAGTATAGACATAGGCATAATGCATTTTTAAATAGTGCTTAGATATTTCAAAATAGAGCATCTGTATACAATAAAGCCTATTTCAAAATAGAGCCTTTGGACGTACTATGACTTATTTTGAAATAGGCTTTATTCTCTGTCTACACAGTCCCTATTTCAACATAGGTATTTTGAAATAGGCACTATTCCTCGTGGAATGAGGTTTACCTATTTTGAAATAAGCAACTGCTATTTGTAAATTATATTGAAATCATGGTTGCATTGTGTAGACACGAGCAAATTTATTTCAAAATAAGTCATTATTTCAAAATAACTTTGAATAACTGTGTAGACATACCATCCTCCTGCATTTAATTAGCAGAAATGTTTGCACCCATTTCCCTTGGCTAACTTTGCTGAACGCTAAACCTGTGTCCCCCCTTTCATTACTTTTAGCTTGTCTTTTGGAAAACACAGTAGAGAAATTACTTTCTTACAAACAAACTATTGTAGTGAGTGGCAAAGCAAAAAAAAATCAGTTTTAATTTACTTTCCTATTTCCCCCTTTAGTATCCTACAAAAGACACAGGTTACTAATATTTCTGTATGTGAAGTGAAGGACTTGATTCTGGATGTGCAGAACACAGACTGCCAGGTGAATCTTCCATTGCTTCAGAACCCTGTAAGGACTACCTCTGCATAGGCTGTGGATGGCCAAGAATTCTTTAAATAAGGCTATATATTGTTATTGTGTTGAGTCCCACATTCTCTGCTGATCTCCAAAGTTTCAATGAAATCAGTAGGAGTTGGAGGGTGCAGGAAGAACAAAGATTTGGGCACCTCAATAAATACTTAAGTCAGCCCTGGGAAAGAGTTCTCATCCAGCAAGAATACTCCAGGGTAGCACTGCAAAGTGATTTTATGTTTCAGGCATGCTAGTTAAAATAAAAGACTACAGGTTTTCCTCAGCAATTTATAGATTCAAAAATATTGTTTTGTTTAAAAAAATGGATCAGTGAAAGAAACTGTAATTAGATATAGAAATCACCCCAGGCTAATATTTATTACTTAACTGACTATTTTCGGTATTTGATGGCTATTTGGTAACCTGTGAAATAAATTGGTGGTCCTATGGGATGGTATTCACATCTCAAAAATATCACTTTTGGTATTGATTGGAACCTTTGGCAGAGAACTGAAAGACTGAAATAGCTGAACTTTGAAGTCTCACCTCTAGAACTGATCCATCCACATCAGGATACAGGCACATAGTGAAGAAACTTTGATTGTGACTGTTTATACTTATGCTGTGTTAAAACATATGACTCCAGCAGGGAATGGTGAACTGATTCAGAAAAGAAATGGAATTCGTTGCCAACCTCAGACACATCAAGAAGTGAAATCAAGCTAAATGTTTTGCAGGTTTCAATTTCAGTATTTTTTTTAATGACTTATATAGTTCTGCTCTTCTTCACTTCAGGGCTCTGGATGCAACTGACAGAAATGCCATAGCATTGAGAAAAGAGCTACCCTTTAAATTGTTCCTGATTGAAGGATTTTTGGATGATTCAGAAAAACAAATTTTTGCTCCCTCATTGAATCCCTCCAGTATATTTAACTCCTGTCCATCATGATCACACTACTATGTACAAAACCAAGAGGGACCTTTAAGGTAGTCCTAGACAATTATAGGAAAAATCCTAAATAAATTGTGATCTTTAGGAGAAATAAGTAACAAGTATTTATTAACACTTCAGCAATTGGTTTGCCTGGATCAGTGTTTCCTAGGCTACCTATTCAAGCACACATCTTAGTAAATTCATATTTTAATTAAAAATTGAGATCATCCTTCCTCCTTCTAGGGGCTTTTCTTCACTCTAAGAGGAGTGCCATCTCCTGCGTTCAATTTAATGGATCTAGTAAGGAAATGATATATTAACTGCTGATGGCACCCCAGTTGACCCCAGTACTCCATGGGGTTGTGAAGAGTAAGAGAAGTCAACTTGAGAGTTTCTCCCATAGACCTCCCATGGTGGGGATGTCACAGAAATTTGACCTAAGGTACATCGACTTCAGCTATGCTGTACTCGTAGCTGGAATTGTGCATGTTAAGTTGACTTTCTCTGGTGGTGCAGACCTGGCCTAAGGCCACCAAATCAGGGTAACCTGTATGCCCATGCCAATAATGCAACCCAGTGCAGTCCCACATTAATTTCTGGAGCTTCTTCTCTGCAGCCTTCAATACCTGAAACACCCTTCCTGAATCAGGTTCACCATGCTTTATCTCCTTCCTCTTTCAAGTCCCTCAGAAAAACATGTTTCTCCAAAGATACACCATTATTCCTTGCATTCAGAGTAAAGTAGCTGAACTTTGCCATGAGTAGCCAGCACAATGGCTGAGACTGGTCAGTGATTTCTGCTGAGTTGACAGTCGTGTTCTGCTCACTTGGAAGAGTTCTACAAATGAGTGGCATTAAAAGTCAGTGACACAGAAGACCTCCCTGACAACTTTAATAACACTGTTTTGGAAACCTTCTGCATTTTTTATGACATTAGAATCTCTGTCCATGGATGTGTTCATTCTCTCTTTTAAATACTTAATCCAAATGATGCAAAATATGAAAAGTAAAATCCTTTAAAAAAGGTTTAATGAGTATAAGCTTTTTATGTGGAGTGATTTATAATCTCACAGAGTCATGCATTCTCAGTTCTTCTCTACCAGATAAAAAAAAACGGAGATGAGAAATTTGACAAGTTAGTGTTTTTGATCAGGGAGCAGGTATGCCTGTAACTTTTTTTTTTGAGTTGTTCATTTTCAGGTAACTAGGAAGAGTTAAAAAGTAGAGCGCTTCCTAACCTTTGCATTTTTTTCCCCTAAAAGGGTTCCAAAACATTGATGTCCCTACCACAGGAGTTATCTAATTTTTTGTTCTCATTATTCTCAGCATTTTATTTTCTTTCAGGAGTCTTTGATTTCTACTTGTATTTGCTACAATTAATTTTTTTAAATCTCTTGTAATTCTTTTGTAGCAAATAATGAGCAAAAATGCAAATCTAAGTGGAACAAATGAAACTTTTCAGAGTTCTTTCACAAGCAAAAATTCTCTTAGATGAAAATATCTGGGGTCAGACACCTCCACCTGAAGTATAAATGTCCTGAAACCAAATAAGTAAAAAAGAGAAAATCAGTTGACTTGTTTAGTGTTGGATTGCGATTTTTATGCATATCAAAGTCAAATGAATAGCAAATTGAGGAGAATTCCACTTATGGTCAGAAATTCAGTGATAGTCATAACTACATAATTGTGTAAATCTATCCTTATTTATGTGAACTTGTGAGATTTACTTCGGGGTATAACCTGTGAAGTGCTAATGATCTTACACTGCAGTCTTGACTGTCAAATCAAATTATAACACCATTGCATTTATTTTTCAAGCTATTGCAACATGGATTAACTTCTATTACATACAGGACTAAGCACCTCATTAAGTGGGTTAGTATGAGTGTTGATTACTCTGGTAAAATGAGCAGCTATTATTGATTGGTCATTGTTAAACTATGTGAAGTTGCTTTGATCAGAAATTAGATAAAGACTGTAAAGAGTAAATTCTTTTTCATTATTAATATAATTCAATACATCTTAACTTGATTGTGTTGCAATTCCTTTAATTTAACAAAAAGCTGTATCCTGGATATAGAAATCCATGGCAGGTTTAACAACCTAGGAGCTATTTGTCTGCCTGGGGAGTGTGAGCCATTGTGTTAATCTTTCAGGTCATTTTGCTTCTAGGACAATTCAGACTTTCATGTGTTCTAAATAGAGATTTACAATGTAATTGCTGACAGATCCTTAATCAAGGTTATTAAAGTTACTGCAACTGTTCTCTTTCTTAGAGTAGATTTACACTAGTGTAACTCCATTGACTCTAATGAAGCTACTCCTGATTTATACAAGTGAAAGTGAATGGAGAATAAGATCTTTTTTTCTTATGAAGTTCTTATTAGTGGAATGGGAATGTAATGTCACCTGTGACTGGTGACTTATAAAATAATAGATTACTGATGCTTTTTAGCATTTTGTAAGTGTATTGTACTCTGAGAAGGGTCTCATCACTTTAACTGCCTTTCTCAACAGGTCACATCAACAACAACAAATCTGAGAAAACTTCGGTATTATAGTCAGAGCCTCCATATAGCAGGAATCACAGAAAGCACTGATATAGCAATAATAGCACCTGCAGAGAACAAAAGAGTCTCTCTCACATGCACACGTACACACACAAAACCATCCCTCTTGAAATAGATGATTTGTTGTACAAGAACCAGTTGAACTGGCAACAGATCCCTTGCCTGGCCATGACACTTACGTCTTTCAGTTTTCAGCAATTAGGTTAGGACAGCAATGGCAGCATTGCCAGGAAGGGCAAATGAAAGCAATTCATGGTAGTTTTTGAATCTTTTCATGTGCACAGGTGTCTTCTGAATTCTATAACATCATGGTTTACTGTGATCAGTTATTTACAGACATAATCTAGTGCCCTGGTGTCTTGGTGATGGGGTCACCACAAACAGGTAGATAATGTATTTCTTTGCAGCTCTGTCCACTGAATGCTTCCTTCTTTCTTGTCAGCCTCCATAAGTCCTGAGCAAATTTCACTAATATCTGCTCAGGGCTTGCGGCTTTGTAAGATACCTGCAGGAGAAGGAGGGATGCAGAACAGTGCCTCTCCAAGGCATTTCTTTCCTTTAGAGTTCAGCAGATTTCTAACTGGACGTCCATGGAAGAGTTAAGAAATAGCAATGACTCCTTTCTGCAGTTTCTGTCAAGCAGGAGAGTAGAGCACTGTAGTGTGGGAATAGCAGAATGGAACCACAGAGGGGAGCATCAGCCTCAGGAAGGATCTGGGTCCAGAGTCCCATAGAGTGGTGCTTTGCTTATCCCTTTAGTCTTTGGAATGCACATAGCCTCTAGGTCTGAGCCTCTTCTTGTATTGAAGGCCATACATGTCCCAGGCTAGAACAAAATGCAGTTCCAAAACAAATTAGGTAATGTCAAGAAAATAAAAGTGTCATGGCTGGTCAAGAGATCTGTTTCCAGTACATTAATTTAAATGGCTCTTGTAAAACAACTCATTGTATTTCAAGAAGGGTGGTTTTTTGTTTTTGTTTTGTAATAGACTTTTGTTCTCTACAGTGCTATGATTGATGTGCCAGTGCTAACTATAATTCCTGCTATATGGAGAATCTGCCTTTAATCAGAACATGAATTGCACTCCTGTATATTCTTCATGGAAACATGATTTGAATATGCATAATCCTAACATGAATATGGTTTATTCAAATATTACTTGCAACCTATCATTGGAAAGCTTGTAATCTCCTGAATGTGTATATTCCATTTGTGTGCAATTGTGTGTCCTGCATTAGCTAGAAATATGAAGTATAAAGCTGTTTATTATCTAGGCAGGTTAAGTGAGGGCCATTAGTGGTACTCCATGAGTTTAAAGACCCCATATTTGGTCATTTAGTCATGATTCTGCTGTGAGCCTGGACTATAGCTGGTCTTACAAAGATATGTGACCATGCCACCTGATTCTGGAAATTATTTTCAGATGCTGTACTTTTCCTCTCAAGGTGGAAGAGTTTGGATGGAACTCAAAGGTTTTCCACCTTGTGTAAAATCTATATGAAAGGCAAGAAAAAGTATGGATGAAACACAAAGGCTTTCCACCTTGGGTAAAATCTGTATGAAAGGCTTGCAACCAAACAATAGGGCTGCTGTCAGATGCCAGGAGACACCTAATTACCACCTAAGATAATGTCTGGAAACATCTAAGACTGAACAGGGGGAAGGATTTAGCCCAAGATAGGAGGCTGCCTAGGTTGTGAGAAAAGGTGGTTACAACTACTGTTAGGTTAATTGCATGTAACAAATTTCTTAGACTATAAGCTTGGCTGGTGTGGTTTCTTTTATTTTGCTTAGCAACTTACTTTGATCTGTCTGCTATCACTTGCAACCACTTAAATCCTACCTTTTATACTTCATAAAATCAATATTTTTATTAATTAACCCAGTGTAAATATTTGTTACCTCATGGGGACAACATCTGTGCATATCTCTCCTTCACTGATAAAGGGGACAAATGACTTATGAGCTTACTCTATGTATACTTTATGCAAAGTGAGATGGATTTATCTGGGTTTCTGGGTCCATAGGGGCTATGGACCTGGGTGTTATGTCAAGTCACTTTTACTGAGACTTCCCAGAGCTGAGTGGATCTCAGTGTCTGTGTTGCTCTGCTGTGACTGTGACCCCAACCCTGCCCCTTCACTGGGGGAAGACCAGAGGTTTTGGCTCAGAAGGACAGGGTTGTGGAGCGTCCCAAAGGGTAGATAGAGGAGCTCAGTGGTATGATGTACTCATGAGGTGATAATCTCAAGGAGTCATTGCCTACCACATAGAAATCTTAGGTTTGCTGTTGTTGATGTGGTCTTGTGAGAAACACAGTTAAGTTATCTTTGGGAGAACGTTTCCTGAACCCACAAATCTGAAGGCATGGCATGAATGACCTTGTGCTCCAATGACCTTATGATGCAGTAAACTACCGCAGAAAGCACAATTTAGAGCTGTACCAAGTTGCTCCTGGGGATTAGACTGTGGCCTGGAAGCCCTGGGGACAGGGAGCAGCAAAAGTTGCTTTTAGCTGGTGACCCATGTTCTGAAATATAAGTTTGTGATGAAACATGAAACCAGAAGCAATCTGGATTTTGTAAAAATTGTTTCTCCCAGATTTCACTTTTAACTTCTAACTGTAATTATTTATTGCAGTAGAAAGTACTAGCTCAGTGAGTATGGGTCATGTCACCTTCTAGTGGGCAACTGGGAAGAATCCAGCTTGCATTCTTCCAACTATCTGTCCTGGATTTGATTCACACTAAGGACCCTTATGTGTGTGTGTGTTTGGAGATTGCACTGACCTTTGGCTAGAAATATCTGTGAATCTCATGCTAAGGAGAAAAATCTTGAAGAGACTTACTGGCTCAGTGTGTGCAATCATATTGCCATAACAAACTGATTCACAGAAGGAACATGAGATTCTCAAGTCATGGAAATTCTCTTTCAGTCAAATTGTGTTTATTTAGTTATAAATTTGGGATTTATATTAAAACAGATAAAGTGATAGAAGGCTGTGTTTTACCTCTCTGTTGCATATCTCTGATTTAGCTGATGATCACCATATGTCTATATGCCTGTAGCCCATATGGCAGATCACAGACTGCAAATGACAAGAACATGATGGAGGGTGAACATTTTGGGAGTTAGATAAATGCCTTTTTGTTCCCCTCCTAGGTTCACAGAGGTTGCAGCCCTGCAGACTAGATAGGCAGCTGGGGCTCATTAGGAGTCAGCCAGTAACAGAGGCTGATCAGGCAACTGTTGCTGATGAAGGCCTCCTGGCTCCCTATAAAAGGCTTGCCCCCAGGCAGAATGGAAAGGTGTGCAAGGTAGTGAGGCCAGAGGTTTGAGAAACCAGAGGAATGAAGCAACTCAGTTAGACAGGGGGAAGGTATCAGAGGGAAGTGGTGAGTGAAGTGGCCCAGGGAAACGCTGCTGTGTTGAGGCAAGCACAGAAACCCCACTGGTTGCCTGTCTCCTAGGCTGTGCCTACACGGGCACAAATCTTCAAAATAGCCGTATTTCGAAGATTACTGAGGCGCTGAATTGAATATTCAGCACCTCATTAGCATTAGGACGCTTCTGGCTGCGGCGCTTCGAAAGCACTGCTTTCGAAAGCACGCAGCTTGGTGCGACTACATGGGGTTCCTTTTCGAAAAGACCCTCATCTTTCGAAATCCCCTTTTTCCAATCAGTGATCGGGATAAGGGCATTTCGAAAGGTGACAGTCCTTTCGAAAAGGAGCCTGTGTAGCTGCGCCAAGCCGCGCGCTTTCGAAAGCGGCGCTTTTGAAGCACCACGGCTGGAAGGGTCCTAATGCTAATGAGGGGCTGAATATTCAATTCAGCGCCTCATTGGTAATCTTTGAAATACAGCTATTTCGAAGATTTGTGCCCGAATAGACACAGCCCTAGGGTCCTTGGGCCAGAGGCCAGTGGCCAGGCCTGGGCTTCCTCCACCCTTCACTTGGAGGGTTGCCCTACTGTAAGGACAGGTGCAGCCCAAAGACCTGATGAAAGAGATTTGCTTTTCCTTCACTAGGGACTTGCCCATTATGAGAATGGCTCAGTAAGTGGAGGCCCTTGCCTTTGGGAAGCCCCAAGGCAGCAAAAGGGCTACTGTGAGTCTTTGAGGCACACAAGAAATGGCCAAGAAATGCAGGACCCCTAAGGGAACTGACACGTGACTTGTCAGACCCATTAACTTGTCAGTATACTGTGAGAACATTCACACTCTGAGGAGTGGAGGTTAAAAACAGAGGAGCCACCTGGTAATATGTGTCTCTCAGGCTTCATGAATGCTAATAGCCAGGTTAGCACAGGAAAATTATATGTTATTTGCAAATATGTAGGCTCAGTATAGATGACTGATAGTTTACACTTTGGAATATTATGGTTCTTATAGGAGTATGTCCTCATTCATTCTAGAGGTGAGACAACTATAAATGAAATGTTGAGGTGTTCTGCAGCCTTCAGAAAGTGGCTGGAGACTCTGGTAAGAGTTTTATAGTTGGAGCAGTTTCATAGTTAAAGCAAGATCTCCAGTTATTCTTTTTGCTTCACTGTGTGATCAAGTGCCAGGTCACTTAGCATTTCATTCACCTATGGCACAGAGGGCCAGTGCAAGGCCCTTTATAGGACACAGGGGTTGTACAGGTTATGAAGACATAGACCTGTGATCAAAGATGTGAAAGGTGGTTTGGGAATGAACAACTCCAACAATGCTCACAACTGTTAATTAAAACCTCTGGTCCTATTTTGGATTGTGACTCTTGGGCATTTTGCAGATGGTGTGGATTTCATCCTTGTATCTGCCCCTTTTTATCCATTTTTAAAGTGGATATAATAGTATGTCTCTCTCTCTTCCTCTGTTATCTCACAGTAGTATGAGGCTCAATTGAAAAATATATATTTTTTAAATTTCAAGTCCTTCAGTGAAAGGATTTATTATTTGTTAGAATCAAATGTGCTATCCAAAGTACATCTCTAACCATGTTATAGGTCATTAATATATTTTGTTAAGTGTGGTAAGATTTAGATTTAGAATGTCTTTTGCTTTTTTTTTCTTGGCTATTTTCTGGTCCCAGTGCTTGAAGCATTTCTAGTAAACTAACAGATCTTCACATGCATAGACAAGTTGCACTCTGCCTGTCTGTAGAGAAATTATTTAGAATAAAGAAAACATCATTTTTAATCCACTACAATAAGCCAAGATTATGCCGTGAATTAATAGAATTAATATTTAATAAAATCCTGGTTCTATTTTGCTTGTGTATTATCTGTCTCCCATTATCATTTTTGTCCATCACTCAATGCTTTTGTCTTTCAAAACAGGGAACCTAAGTAATTTTTTCATTCCAGTTTCATGCAATTGGGCAACTGTGCATCTTACACAAACACGTCCAACTTTGAGAGAGAGAGAGAGAATTCTTAAAACATTAAACTGACAGTTGGCTTATCAGGTCTTTTGTGGCACTATACAAAATGATCCAGGATTTCTGACATAAGAATGAGCAATACAGATTGCTTTTAAAATACAGAATGTGTTGCTTATGTCAGGAAACTGTGTCTAACAAATAACAGAAAGCACCTATTGTTCTTTAGTTAATTACCTTATTATACTGTAGGTACATAATTCTTTCTAAAAAAGCAAACATCTGAACTGGAATCACGAAAAAGTTACGGATGATAAATTCAGGCAGTGTAAAAATGTTAAAGATGTTGACTTTCCCTGAAAGATGTATGTGGTAGCATGAAAGAATTTAAGCTTGTAGAACCAGTGCTGGTGTAATGTTTTAATTCCTATCAGTTAAAAAGACATTCTATTGTTTGTAAATAAAAAGGAAATATTTCACTGAGGCACTTCCATCTGTTACCTTAACAATGAGTGAAGTCATGCAGTTAATCACAGCATTTTCTAAAAAAGGAATTTAAACTTGAAGCTCAGCTCTTACATCCCCATGCAGTTATAAAACACTTACCCACCAAGAACAACCATTTCTGACTGTTAGTGTTGTGTTTTAATTCCAGTATGGGCTAGTACAGAACTCAAAGACATGAATTTCCTACTGAGCGCTGAGCTCTGCTGCCAGGAATGGCTGCTTTCCAAGGAAATGTGTTACCTTTTCAAGATAAGTATTCTGGGACGAAAGAATGTCTTCACTGCTGAATATTTTCTTGCAAAGTGCTTAGCAATATGTAATCTTCTAAGTATTTAACCTAAGTAGGGTATCCAATGTAAAAATAATGGGAAAAGAAAAACCTTATAGCTAGCTTGATAGCTCAAGCTCTAATCCTATCAGTTGCTAATGGTGTGCTCTGCAGAGGACTGTGATTCCAATCATTGTACTGCTCTCAAAGCTGGGAAGCAGGCTAGCACCACAAAGAAAGTTTCCAGTTAACTCGCTCAGTAAAAAACACCAAATTCAAATTTACCAGGTTGACTTAATGCTAGTGTAGACATAGTGCTATTTAATTTGAAGCATTTCAACAATACCAAAAAACAACTTTTCAGTAACTCCAAATTGAAATTGTTCAGATTTTCATTTTGCATTTTACATTTCTCAGGACTGAACAGCTATCCCTGTAGCTGTGTGTTGGGGCAGGCTGTGGAAAAGTCACACGAAAATGCATTTGGCAGTTTGTTTTCAATGGGAGCAGGGAGTGAGGGCAATGCACTCTGGGATGATGACATCAGACACCCACTACCACTTGCAGTGCATTTTTTATCCATAACACCCTGACACAGAAACCCAGAATTCAACGGGGGTGTAGGAACTGTGGGATACCCACAATGGAATGCTGACACAATCTTAGCAAAAATATTGGAGACACACTATGTCGACTTTCTAAACATGTGTGGACATTCACCATCTACTTTATAAAATCTAGTAGTATAAAGCTGACTTTAATAAATTCATCTTTATTTCCTAGTGTAGACACAGCATCACACTCCACACTGCTTCACAGAGTGCAGGGCAGCTGCAGTGAAAAGATTGCCTATGGGATGTGTACCTAAAATTAGTAAGTAGAGGAAATTGCTTCCTTTAAATAAAAAATAATAATAAAAAAAAGACTTACTATGGAAACTTCCAAATCACTGACAAAGATGCTGTAGGATTTTTTTTTTAAATTATATAAGTCAAAACAATATGATCACACTGTGTTTGAAACACTCACGTTTTATATATGAGTGGGATGAGCACTATTCAATATTCCAAAAATACATATACAAAGTTATTTTTACTGTTTAAGATTCACTTCCATTTCAACCCTAAAAAGGAAGCACCCTCTGCTGGCTCGTACATGATATTACTGTATTTCTCTGAAACATGGCAGCTAGAAGCTGTAAGCTAAATGTCTCTAAATTAGGTTCCTGAGGTTCATTTCTGATCAACAGAGATCAGTTTGATAATCTGAATGGTACTTATTATGAGTAACTGAGCAAAATTTACTCTTAATTCAAGTAATGATGGTGATCCGAAACCAGGATCAAAAGGGTGTCACATATTACCTATATTAATATTGAGGTTTTACGCAAGCAGATAATCCAATCTACCTTTACATTTTTTGCTGAAAATTTAAATCAAATACTGGCTATTTTAGTAGTGCAGTGTAAAACATATTATTGGAACAAGGTGACAGGAAAATTTCAGAATTAATCAAAATCTTTGTATTTAGGATAGCAACAAAGAATCAGGACAAATGTAGCTCCATCGAAGTGAGAGAATGATTTCTAGGAAGTGAGACTTGATACATTAAATGATACATTTTTACTGTTAAATATTGAAAGTACGGCAAGTTCAAGTCGTACATTTCTGCAAGCCTATATTACTCAATAAAATGTTATTTTTGATGTTTCTTTCCTTTATATTTTGTAAATTAAAAATAAAAATCACATAGGTGTTGTTTTTTTTTCAAAATATCTGTATGACCTGCTGGTCCACAGGGTGTTAGACAGTGTCTTGATCCAGAAGGGACAGCTGAAAGTGACATATCTTATATATGATATATTCATTCCTGTTAGAACTGAAAAGAGTGAAAGCTGTGCTTTGGAATTCAATGTTTGCCAACTCTGACTTTCTCATCTAGCTTCATTTTTTCATTTAGTAATTAATTACACAATACTATGTGAACAAAAAAGCAGTAAAGTAGCACTTTAAGGACTAACAAAATAATTTATTAGGTGAGCTTTCGTGGGACAGATCCACTTCTTCTGAAACCCACGAAAGCTCACCTAATTAATTATTTTGTTAGTCCTTAAAGTGCTCCTTTACTGCCTTTTTGTTTTGATACTATGTAGACTAGCACGTCTTTCTCTCTGTTATAATGCTATGTAATAGTGCATATTTTTCACTTGTGCACAAAATGAGGATTTTGATGTAGCCATGTACTTAAGCATGCTTAATTTTAAGAACCTCAATTGAATCTGGGGGCTTATGTGTTATACTCAACCCATTTTCCAAAGCAATTCCACCTATTCAGCATGGTTTTGAGGAATATGGTATTTTAAGGTTACTTGTCAACCTCCTGCCAAGCTGCTGTCATAACTGAGGGAGTCCACCAGTAAGCAACATAGGAACACATTAAGATTCTGAATTTGATGGTCCTGATGGCAGTTTGGTTGTACGTATATGGGCAGGAGTGAAGAGGTGGGTTTGTTAGGGATCTCACGCAAGAGATCTCTTTTAGGAATGTGCATCATTTTGTCCATATTCATGTCACTTACAGGAAATGTTTTAGTACATGTACACTTGCAAGACATGGCACTGAATACAACTTTCATCATTGCAGGGTGTTGTCAGGGTTTGTGACTAAATGGAGGTTATGATATAATAGTTCAGGCAATTTTAATAATTATTTTAAAAATGTTGTTTTAGAAAATTAATCAGAATAAAATTTGTTTAGTATGTCAGTCCTGGGGGACAACCTGGATATAATCAAACTCACGTAGCAGCGAGAGGTTATAGATCGGGGGTCATCAACCTTTCCAGTGTGGAGTGCTGAAATTTGATCTACTGACCTCTATGTACAGTTCAAGTGCTGGTGATACTGTTTAAAGTCACCAAGAGTCCTACTTACAACAGTTTCATTAACAATAAATTAAGGTGCAGAGTTTTACCATTTGGGTAGTGGTTGGTAGCATTATCTGGTCTTTTGTTAATCCACAGGTGGCATGGCTTTGAACAAGCACCTGGCTGCATGGGAGATAAGGGGGTTGCTTACCCCAGTTATAGATTATGAAGTTAATTTGAAAATAAAAGTAGATATTGCAGTTAAAAGTTACAGGCAATGCTGTATGCATGACGGGTCTGAAAAAAAAAGAATGTGTGTGAATATAAAAAGTATTGCAAATATCTACATGAGTAGAATTTGGACAAATGGCAATGCAGTTTAGCAGTGAAACAGAATTTTTGTGTTGCATAAATACACTGGAAGATACTCTTTGAGGATTTTTAGGCTCCTGTTTCCTGTAGCAAAACTTGAGAATTCTAGCCTCCCAGTCCTAAATTTAACCCACTAGCTAATGTAGCCGTTGTAGAATCAGCTCTGATGAAGATTAGGAAAAAATAATAATAATAAAAAAAACCTGAATCCCTCACTTGTATCTTTCCCCAGTCTTCCTATGTGAGAGGATTTTTCTACAAATTTAATTTAAAAAAGGGATGCTAGGCTATGACCAAATAGGAATTGAAAACAAAAACCTTGTTTGGATTGTGGATAGGAGAGAAAGAAAGAAGTATATAATGGCAATACTGGACACAGCACACATGGCAGTAGCATCATATTACAGTTAAGGGTGGCTTGTAAGTCTAATCACAGAGCCTTCATTCTGCATTTAAACATGTTTCCATTAAGGCTTCTTTATGCTTATCTTGAAACTTAAATGGTAACTGCTGCTATGGCCTCCTTCAATATCAGAGGAAATAGCCATCCTTTTGTTCCCATTTTAGCTTCAAAGTACAATGTAATTAATTTGCAAAGTCTGTTTTTTTTCTGACTTCATGCTTATGTAGATATCCTTCTAACTCTAACACATACTGCTGCTAACCATGTTTTAACTAAAAAAAACCTCTTCCATTAATATTCTGCATGTACATGAAGTACAGTTTATAGAATTCAACAAGGAAAAGAATGAGTTCAGGAGCAATTTCTTTCTGGTGTTCAAGGAGTAGGATTTCCAGCAGATCCACCTGCTTGCTTTCGTCTCAATCAGCCCTAAATTATCATATTAGCCTGGTGGAACTTCATAATTTCTTATGAAGTTAATATGATCAAATGTCATAGTCACATGTTTCAGTATTTGCTTTGAACATTCTCCCTGTGTTAAATCGTAGAATTGTAGAATATTAGGACTGGAAGGGACCTTGAGAGGCCATCGAGTCTAGCCCCCTGCCCCAATGGCAGGACCAAGTACTGTCTAAACTATTGCTGATAGACATCTATCTGACCTGTTCTTAAATATCTCCAGCGATGGAGATTCCACAACCTCCCTTGGCAATTTATTCTACTGTTTGACCACCCTGACAGTTAGGAACTTTTTCCTAATATCCAACCTAAACCTCCCTTGCTGCAGTTTAAGTCCATTGCCTTTTGTTCTATCCTCAGAGGCCAAAAAGAACAAGTTTTCTCCCTCCTCCTTACAACACCTTTTTAGATACATGAAAACTGCTATCATGTCTCGCCTCAATCTTCCCTTTTCCAAACTAAACAAGCCCAATTATTTCAGCCTTTCTTCATAGGTCACGTTCTCTAGACCTTTAATCAATCTTGTCGCTCTTTCCTGGACCCTCTCTAATTTCTCCACATCTTTCTTGAACTGCGGTGCCCAGAACTGGACACAATACTCCAGCTGAGGCCTAACCAGTGCAGAGTGTCTCTTACAGAAATCTTATGATTTGATGAAAAAGCACAAGCTCAAAGAGGTGGGTGTGTTTTTCCTCCCCAAACAACGAAGATAGCTATGGAACAGTATGGAGTACTGGACATGACTTGATCCCCTGTCGCCAAACAAATGCTCTAATGATGTCCTTGAAATCAGAAGCTATGAGAGAGAATGAGGTAGAGCTCCAAAAACTGTAAAAACCTTCACAAGAAAACCTTGTTAAAATGGCTCTTATGCCTTAAGACTGGAAATGATACTTGGTGATGCAGCACAAACTTCTGCAGGTCAGTTGTGGAGCATCCATTAAAAGGAGCATCTATTAAAAGCAGGAACTGTACTTTGCAAAATCCCCCAAGAGAACCAGTGCTTTTTCCACAGTAATGAAGAAAAGTCAGTAGAAGCTGATGGTGTACGTGTGCATGCGCGTACACGTTATGGGGAGAAGGAGAAAGGATGTAGGCAGGCTCCAGAACTTTTACATTTCAAATGCCTTTTGGAAATCACTTGTGTACTTTAAAACATGATCCCTAAGGCCACGTCTACACACAAAGCCTCTGTCAACAGACGTCGCTGTTGGAAGGGATTTCCTGGCAAAACTTCTGTCCACAGGTCGCACCTACCCATAAAAGCAGATCAACAGAGCAACCCTCTGTCGACAGAGAGCAGCCAAACTGCCCAGCCCTCTCTCAACAGAACAGCTTACCAGAAGCTCTGCAGACTGGACTCCCCAGAGAACCAGATGCCCTATATGTCGACAAAAGGGCCCCAGAGCATCTACATGGCTGTTTTGCCAACGGAACACTGTCAAAATCGGTGTTATACCTGAACGAGTAGATGTGTAATGCTGCCGGTCGATGGGCCAGGTTTTGTTGACAAACTGTTGACAAAGCGCATTTGCCATGTAGATGCTCTGCAGTTTTTTCTGTCAAAATCCTGGTTTTGCTGGGAAGAGCCATTCATGTAGACATGGCTTAACTCTTTCTGTGCTACTAAAAGTGGTCGGCATACAAAGCTGTAAAAAAATAAAAGAAATTGACAATAGCTGTTTTACTTGATAGCTGGCTCTAGATCCAGAGTGAAGGGTTGGATGTTTATGTGGTAGACTGATAGCAAAATGGAATTTGTCTCTGTATGAATCTCGATATATTGAGGATAGTAGATAATGTTTGGGCTGTATGCTGTCACCATCGCTGTTTGCTATACCATCAGGTAGAAGGTTAAATGGGGTCCTGTAAGGCGTGATCTAAAGCCCATTCAAATTCATAGAAAGATTTCCAGTAATTCGCATGGCTCAAGCCCAGTGTTCCCTATAAGCTGGGCACTTGGGCAGCTGCTCGGGGAGATTCAGGTGCTGTTGAGTTGATCAGCAGAGTGCCAAAGCCACCCACAGTTGGCATCATGTATTTCTGTTGGTGGTGCACATCTCCACATGTCTTGGTGCACATAAAATTTATTCTGACTGTGGGTGGGAAAAAATTAGAGGGACCCATAACCCACTTTCTTCATAACCAGTCACATTAATTCCAGGCAACCAAGTCTAACACAATGCAATTTCTATCAGTATCTTTCAACAGAATTTATAAATACTGTGCATAAAGTCTGATATATATTTAGCACTTTGCATATTAAAATCATTGCACACTTACTTCCTGAGTAATCCTTCCTGCAGGCCAGGATGTATTATCTGAATATTACAAATGATGAATCTGAGGCAAAACTATTCACCAGCTTGCCTAAGACCATAGAGTAAATCAGTGGTTTTAGAATGGAGGTGTTCTTTGGTTCCTGTGAATTCCCCAAATCGCTAATATACCCTTTCTCCCTGACTATGCTTATAGTAACACGATAAGCCTATAAACTGCAAACAAGATGCTAGTAATGTCTTTGTGAAACCATTTATATCTCTCACTGTACATAATTAAATTATACCTGAAACTACAGATATAGATTGAAGGAAAAGAAACGGTGGAAGGAAAAGAAATAATATGCAGTGGAAAATATCATTTTCAAAAACAGATAAGTGTCTGCAAGAGCTTAATTTGTACATGGAGGGAAAAAAATGCTTCCAAAACCAGAAAAGTCCAAAGACCTTCATCCTCATTTTTTGTTGTTGTTCCACAGCATGCTGTCTGCCTCACTGAATGTTCAGCTTCTACCAGCATATCATGTGGCATTCTACCAGCTGCTGAACAGTTGCTTGCATGAGACAGCTGCGGACAGTCACATATGAGTGATGTGCGTAAAAAGCACAGCGTAACATGACTGATGTCTCTCGTTTCCCAGTATTAGGTATGTCTGTGTGTCTGCTCTGCAAAATGGAAGTAATACTGGAACATATTATGCTGATTTTTTTCATGTTGTTGCTTTGCCTTTATGAAAATTGGCTGAACAGTTAAAGAGCTGATTGAATGTACTTCTTTATGGTCTACTGGATCATGATGTTGCCCCTTTTTCACCATCCACTTGATATTGCAGGGACTACAACATGATTTGCATTGAAGACCTCTAATGCATAATTTGATGTTTTGCAATTGTCTCCAATGGTACCACTTTATAGGAATATCTTTGACAGCCATGCTTGTCAAGTGTTCTAGAAATGAGGGTTGTTACAAAGGTGAGTAATAGAGCTGAAAGCAATGGTGAGTTAGTAGTTGTTGTCAAAGAGTCTTATGAAGAGGGAGTGATTTATTTTCTATTATTGATTTTGAATTTTATTTGTTGCTAAATAGTTGAAATAACATTTTTATACAATGAATTGTGTGTCTCCTCTTAACATTTATTAGTTCTCATCCTGGTAATTTTTCTCATTTAATGATGGCTTAATTCAAGGCAGTAAAACATTACTTTATGTGGAAAGAACTTTGCCACATGCTGCAACTTGATTATTCATGCTTCAAAGCAACCTTAAGAAAAACTGTAAATAAGAACTAGGCATAAAAATACAGCAACACCTGGGAATACTCAGCATTCTGCACTGTTGAGCAGAATCCAAGCCCTGGCAAACAGCCACCCACTGGGGCTAAATCTGGAAGGGCTTAATATATACTGAAGAACTGATCCACTTGGAAACAAACTATGTGGGTGTACTTACCTCCTTGTCACGTACTGTACTCATCTTACTACTTTGACTATATAGTAGATCTTGCCATTATATAATAGATCAGAACCTAGCACTGCTAATGTGCCGTAATAAAATTGTGAAATTATAAGAGATATTACCACTTGTTGATAACCTTTCTAGGTTTTTTTGTTTTGTTTTGTTTTCTTTTGTAAACATACAGCTTCAGATGGACATTAAGTCTGAAGAAACCAGTTCTGAGCTAGTTTGAAGAAAGTGGAGATACTGTAATACAGGCTGAGAGTGATAATTGGATGAGTATTAGTACGTCTGAGTCATATAAAAGCACTGGATACGTCATCTGTACACGTTGCCATAGCTATACAACAGAACAGTTCTGTTTATACATGGACAAAGCAGCCATTTCCTGTGAACTTTAACAATAGCCATTCTTACAAGTTGCCCTTAAAATAATTTTCAGCTCTTAATTTTTTTAAATAAACCATAGACAGATAGACTAATGCCATTTGAAAATGAAACTACTGTCTGAAGACAAACAACAGACCACGTGTATTTTAGAATGTGAAAGAAGAAAAATTCAAGAGCTTTTCAGCAAGATAGCGGAGCAATAAAACTTGAGACACAAAAGCTTTCTTAATCTAAGAGATCTGTAAAAAGTAATTATTAAGTGCAACATGAAACATTAGATTTCTATTAAGCTTGTTCTATATCCTGGTTTCTCTTTCCCTTCAGTATATATTTCTGTATTGTTGCAGGCTTCACTAAGGAAATACCAGCTTTAAATTTATCCCTAAGCTAAAACCTACAAATAATTGACAAAGTATTAGGGAACTTGAAAACTGGGTTAAATATAAATTTGCTTGTTTCTGGAGTATATTCTTTACTCAGTGAGCAGCCACAACTCCCATTCCCATGTTGGAAGGAGAGAATATTCTCCAAACATTTTTTATTTTATTTTTTTAGCTGAAAACCTTTTGTAGTGCTAGGAAACACTTGTGACAATGTCTTGGTTTCTATGTGTGAGTGTAGGCATTTGTAGGGTTTCATTGGCCCTTGGGTTTCTTCCATTAAACTGAGTTTTTAAAATGCCTACCCCCACTAACTCATTTTAGTTCAAGTACCTGCTGGGTTTTAACTGTTGGCATGTGTGTATATTTAGCCACACAAGTAGGAAATACAAATGAAATGATCAATAAAACCTTTTACTTCTGCAAACTATGCTAATAACATGGCCAATTGTATTAATAACAAAATATGCCTCATTGATGCTTTCTGTGGAAAACTACCTGTCGTAATTACAGTAACAATTTGATTACTGCCTCACTGGACATTCCCAAGGAGAAGCAGGTCATTCATTTATCACAAGTAAATCTCTCTTGACCATATTTGTTAGTCCTTTTCATTGTGTGGACTGTTTAGGTGGACAACCATCCTATAAGTACTCCTGGGACTTGCTAACCATTGAACATGTGAACACCAGCTTCCTCCTGAATGAACTATAGAAGAATTAATACTAACTGCAGGCACCCATTTAAACTAAGGGCCTCCTGCTCATTAACTGGTGGTCTGGTGTTCAGCCTGAAAATAAATCTGTGAGTTAGAGCTGCTAGGCCTAAGTATTTGGCATAGCAATCTGGTTTTGGAGAAGAATATGGAGTATATTATAGCATAATGAATGAAGAATATGCTATAACCCTGAACTTTTTTTTATCTTTCTTTAAAGCCCTCTTTGGGGTCAGAGGTGTATGCTTTCCCCATTCCTATACCTAATTATTGGTATTGTTTTATTTGCTCAAGTAATCTGCCTTGCTGTGTTTCCTACCTTTATAACCACTTAAAATCCACCTTTTGTAATTACTAAACTTATTTGTAATTAATAAACTTATTCCTTGCTTAGAATATAACCCAGTTTATATAATTTCTAATAGGGACGAGGAAGAGAAGTTGTACATATATTCCTCCTCATTGAGAGAAAGGGCAAATTTCACAAAACCTTTTGGGATGTACCCTTTAATGGGAGTAGGCACCTGAATGCAGGGTCAGGCCCTTAAGGCTGAATCTTTCCATGATTCTTTCCATCTTCCAAGGCTGAATCTGTTTCTCTGGGCAGCTGGGCAAGGCCCTGCTTGTGTGCTTGGGTGGAAGAGGCTTGTGAAGCCAACTGAAAGGCCAGGTGAAGAAGACACTGGCATGTAGAATAGGCTAATTGAGTGGCATCCCCCCATGTCAGGCAGCACCCAAAAGGATGCAACATGTCACAATGAGATCAACTCAATCCACAGAAGCCATCAAATTCAGGTCACTGATGTCCAGATTTGCAATCAACCCAAAAACCTGGAGGTGAAAGCGCCAGGGCTTATAAACAATTATTTCAGCTGTCCTGGGCAGATGCTGTATTTTCTAATCATGCTTTGTTACCATCCAAGATGTAGATGTAGTGCCTTGTTAAGCTGAAAAATGTGTCTGTAGCAGTTTATATCACTTACTTCTTTACCTTTTTCTAGGCATTTTGTTGCAATACAATTAAAATTATTTTTAGATGTTTAAAGTTATCCCCCTTCTATGGCTACTTACAAAAGTGGCAGAAATATGGACTTAATGGCAGGATATGTTATTTTTCTGGGACTGTCTATGTTCCAAACAGGAATTTGTGTCAATCACCATATCTGGGCTGGCCCCAATTAGTTTCCAAAAGTGTATGACATCTGGAAAAAAGAGAAGCTCTTTTCCTCCAAGAAATACTTGTGTCCTGATTCCAATTGCTAGGAGGGTGAAAAACAGTAACTATTACAAATATAGGTGCATGTAGATGCATAAGGTAGTGTACTCTAGTGGTAGAGCTGGTGAAGCAGTTTCCTCGGATACAGAGCAATTATAGAAATAATTGATTTTTGTATCACATATCCACCATCCATCTATTTTCAAATGTACACATATTTGTGTGAGCCTTATGAGTATTTGGGAGTCATCTTTAGATCATTTTAGTTTGATGAAAATATTTTGTCTAGATGCCCCCAGACACACTGTTCCTCCTACAATTCATGAAACAAACCTTGCAAACTTAATATCTCATATATATGGCATGATTTGGATGACCAGTTGAGCTCTCGTACCTTGAAAGAGTCCAGCTGCCTTGATCATCCTCTTGGCCCTCCACATTCACCCCACAAAAGAGTAATGACGTGAAGAGATAAGGGGAAATTGTACTAATGTTTCTGGGGAAAACCTGCAGAAATTTTAAAATTGACCAAACAGGTAGGAGCAGAACAAGCACCGGGGTTTGTATATGACACTATCTGAAAGCACCATGGGAAATTTCAGATTTCTAGATGAGCAAAAATTGAACTGGAAGCAGATGGTTTTAGTTTGCTTTAGGAATCCTGAGGCAAGTTCATTGCTGGCATAAACGGACGCCTTTTGTTGACTTCAGTGGAATAGTTCCTACTTGGATCCTGGTGCAAGTAAATCAAATAGAATAAAGGTGTTTTATGTAAAAATGTGTAGTGGCTGTAGCATTGTTGACATGTATTTCAATAAAGTGAAAGGTGTCTTACCCAATTGCTTTCTTTGTACCTATGTTATATCCCGTGGATAGTGCCATGCCTCCAGTATCAGTACAAAGATCAAGTATACGACATGCCTTTCACCTTACTATTGATTAAAATTACAGTCAACAGGGAGGCCAGGCCTAAGTGTAGATGAAAATATACCCCATAGACCCTTCTTTTGACATTATAATCTTTTGGAAAAAAAAGTCTGTATTTCACATTAATGTTCAGCTCTTTCCCTCAAAACAATTTATCACACAGTCATGACTTATACAAGACTATACAGAAACTGAGACATGATATGATAAAGACAAATACATTTAAAATATTTAGGTCACATTCTACCATTCTTATTTGGGTATAATGGCATCACCCCAGAGCAAGGCGCTACAGAACAGAAATAAAGGTGATCTGGCTCTAAATTATATTATTATGAATAATATGGATAGTCTCTAAACAATTACCTAAGGGTCATATAATTGATTTTGAAGCTGGACTCCCACTGAAATCAATGTGACACTGTGCTTAAAAATAGATGGGATATAAGAAAAGATAATTGTGCATCTTGTTCTTTATAATATTTCCCATTTTCTGTGGTAAGAGGCATACTTAAAACCTCTCTTTGTTTCAATTTAGAAGGCCATGCAGTAAAGTCCTCATTTTCTATCTTCAATTTTTAGTTCGTTCAGTGTATGAAGAAAAAAATAGCTCAGTGTCAGTATCTGAAGGTAGAATGCTTTTCATATTTTTTCCCATTTACTGTACCTCTACACTTATTGCACATTCACAGTTGCATGACAGTTCCTTCTGCCCTAATGAGACCCAAGGTTGGACTGAGACATTATTAGAGATCTCTCTGAACTGGTCAGACAGCATATTATTACAGAATAAGGAAAAAAAAAGTGCTGTTTTTAACATGGTCAGTAAACAATAGACACCACTATCTAAAAGCCTTTTGAAATGAAAGACTAGAAATATTTCAGCCCATTGTGGTTTATAATCAGCAAACATACATGAATACTGTAGATGAGAAGAGCTACCTGACAATTCAAGGACTTTCCAAAATGCAGATTCTCACCTAGGCTATATCTTCACTAGAGTTATTTCAAAAGAACTGCTGTTGTCCGCACCATGCACACGCTATTTCAAAATACATTTGAAATAGAGGGCACATTATTTCAAAATTGGTAAACCTCATTTCACGAGGAATAACACCTATTTCAAAATGTGTTGAAATCGAGCCATTTTGAAGCTGTAATGGTGTCCTATGGCATTAGTTCAGAATAGGCACTCTGTGTCCAGAATGCTATTTCGAAATTCATTTTGTGTGGAGCAGAGTTATTCCAAAATAAGATACTCTAAGATGTTTTGAAATAACTGTGTAATGTCGACGTACCCCTACTGATCTTTAGTTTAAAGGTGAACTGCAAAGGGTTTGTAAGTACATGTGTCTGTGCCTCTTTCACTTCTTTCTGATATCTAAAAAGAGCTGAATGGTTTATTTATTTATCTTACTATTTTTCTGCTTGTTTTTTTTAATTTAGAATGATCAGGAATATAATTTTGGTTTAGTTTAGTTTTGTTGGATGATCACTAGGAGATCTCAGGGACATCTATAGTGATCTTTTAATATATTAGCTGAAGGTGTGAGAATGGTAAAACCTTTAGCAAAAGATTTATTTGATTCAAAATGTGACACAGGAGCAGGTCTGCTCCAAAGTTAAGGAGATGTGGCAGGGCCAGGGACGTGGGCAGGAGGCCAGGGTCAGGACCTTTCACCTGCCTCTCTTACAAGGAGCTCTCAGCCTTGTCAGGGGTGAGGACAGCTCCCCCGCCACCCTGCCCTCACTCCGCAACCTCCTTGACATGGCAGTGGAAGAACCCCCTGCCTCTCTGGAGCCAGACCCTGAGGCGGAAGAGGAGCAGCCAGGCATGTTGAGTTAGGCCACCCTGTTGGAGCTGGAGCAGCTTTCAGACCCAGAATCCAGAGAAGGGATCCTCCTTATCACCATGGCCTCAGCATCCTCAAGCCAGGGCACGTCAAGCAGGACATCCTGGACCTGTTTGAGGGTCCCCCAGGAAAGTACCTCATGTGTAGCACACCACAGTGTGTGGTGGGGTGCTTTCCCTGCAACAGCTGGAAATAGGCCAGCCACACGGCCATAGGCCCTAGCCCAGACACACCCTGGAAGGATGTGTCTCCCAGCTCATGGACAGGGCAACAGGTGACACCCAGCACCCACTTCCACAGATGGATCCACAAGCTGCATGTGCGGGGAGTGTGTTGTTGGGGAGGCCCAGACTGTGCTCAGTGTGTGCCCCATCTAGGCAGGGATCCCTCATTGCTCAGGATCCCCCGTGGCTATTGGACATGGGGACAGAGGGGCTGCTGCCACAGAGAAGGGGGGCACAGTTCTTGGGGCAATGGTGCAGGACTGACTGCTGTCTCTCTTCCATCCTTACAGCTGTGCCATCAAAGGGCCAGGAAAGCTCTTCCACACCACCAGGGCTGGCCAGTCCCATTCGGGTGCTGGAGCTGTGAAGTCCAGGAGTAGTGGAGGAGAGGGCTGGGGCATCGCTGCCTCCGGTGCCTAGGTGGACCCATGCCCAGAGGGCCCTCTGGCATGCCCAGGATGATGCATCAGTCTACAAAGCCACCCTGAGTCACCAGAATGAGCTGGTGGAGTAGTGGCTGTGGGTTTAAGAGGTGGACCTGGTGTGGTGTGGGAGGCTTGGGCTGAGCTCATGTCCCACTTGGGGACAATGGGCAGCATCCTCAGTGAGCAGTGGCCCCCCCTCACCCCTCCTACTGCACCTGCTGCCCTGCTTCTGCCCAAACTCTCTGTCCCCCAGCCTTCATAATGGGCTTCGCTTGCCCAAAATGGGCACCACCATGCCAGCAGCTGAAAGCACACTCCACGGGGTAGTGGGCACAGTTGAGGCAGCCATTGAACATGTCCTGGGTGGGGTCTGGGTGGCCAGTGTACGGACTCATGAGACAGGCTTGAGTGAGCAGGTTGCATCTCCCACCATGAACAATGGAATGGTGATGTCACCACCCGCAAGCTCCTGCTGGGAATGTACATCCCTGCCTCCATCCTCCAGCAGAGGCTTGAGGTACAGAAGACCTGTGCATTGTGAGCCTGGCCTGACCAGCCCATGTAGACGTGCATAAAGCATCCCCTATGGTCCAGCAGGGCATTCAGCACAACCGAGTTGTAGTCCTGCCTGTTAATATAGTGGGCAGAGCTGTGGTCAGGGGCACAGATGGGAATGCGGGTGCCATCAATGGTACAGAAACAGTGGGGGAAGCCAAGGGTGATGAATCCGACAATGACCACATCCAGGTCCCCAGCGTGAATGACCCTCCGGGGCAGGATGGCATTGACTGCTCTCATGACCTGCATGGGATGGAAAGAGACCTTCTCATGAGTGGATGAAAGGGTATCCCTGGCTCCAGCAGGCTTTCCTGCCACTTCCCAGCCCCCTTCTCCCTCTGCAAACCCTCTGGGCACCCCTACCCCCTTGCAAGGCCACCCCCCTGGTAGAGAGCTGTGGTGGGGGTGGGGCAGCACTGTTCTCCAGGGTATAGGCTTCCCTATTCCCCTAACCTGACCCAATGTACCCCCAACCCTGGTCCTTGAGGGTCCCTCTTGCCCGTGCCAGGTCTGCTACCTGAGCATACCTTACCTCCATGAGGACATCCCCAACAGTCAGATTCCTCATCTCGAATTGCTGTTCCATGGTCTGGTAGCTGTCCAGGGTGTCCAGCTTCCACGATATGACGGAAAACCACTTCCTGAGGGGGAGGGTTAGCTGCATGAAGCTTTCCTAATGTTAGAGAGTGAGGGAGAGCCAGCTGCAGAGCACGAGGAATGTCTCCTTCCTCATGTGGAAGTTCTGGAGCCACTGCATGTTGTCCCACTCACCCATCACCAGCTGGTCCCACCATTCCAAGCTGGTAGGGTAGCTCCAAATGCGCCTGACTGCACAAGGCTGGGAGGTGAAGCTGGGGCCTTTAGGGGTTGGGCTTCTCTGCTCTGGCGGGAGGGTCTCTGCCACCGGAGGAAATGGAAGGCAACTGCAATCGCTGTGCCCAGCAGCCTGACCATGGTGTGGATGCAACGCTGGCCTGGGAGCTGCTGTGGATCCATAGCTACCAGCTGCTGGTCCCTGCAGTGGTTCTGCTGTGCTATGTGCAGCAAGGCAGGCCTCAGCATGTGCAGGGAGAGGGGGTGTTTGGAAGGGGCCTGTTAAGGGAGCACCTAGCTGGAGCTCCCAGAAGGGTTTACCAGGCCTGCAACCCCATCCACGGTGTTTCCTGGCCCATTCTTTTGAAAGAGCAGCTAGTGCTGTGTGGCCATTCTCTGTTAAAAAATACAGATCACTTTTTGATCTGCTTTTTGTGTGTGGCAGCCATCTTTCAAGAAAAGAATTTTTGGAAGAGCTCATCTAGAAGAACTTGTTTCAGAGGGTCGTGTAGCATAGCCCTAGCCTGAGCGTGGGTCACTGTCCTACAGAGTGGCACCTAGAGCACTTACACAGAGAAAGAATGAGTGTCCTCTACAGCCTAAGCTGAGAGGAAGCTGGCTCTGAGCTCAAGTAGTGATAGGGCACATTGATTTTGCTCCTCAGGTCATTCTTTCCAGTGGACGATTTGGGACCATCAGCCTTATGAGTGGACTCATCTGGAATTTCAGTGGGTCTCTGAAGCTCAGAAGGCATTGTCTCAGCTAGACGAAGTATATAACCCACCCACCTACTGAGTGTGGTTCACTGTCCCATGTTGTGGCACTCAGACCACTTACACAGAGCTAGAAGGAATCTCTGCTACAGACTTAACTGGCAGCCAGCTGGTTTTCAGCTCAAACTGTAGAAACTCAAGGTCCCAGGTTTAACTCTGCCTAATGGAAGTTATATATGCACTCCTGTAATTTAAATGCTTAATAACAGAAGAAGAATTTTTTAGGAATGGAGGTTTAAGAGTAGGAACATAATGCTGCATGTCAGATTCCAATGTCGACTTCCTAATGGGAGCTGCTATAAAAGAGTATTCTTTCTTACAGGAGGAGCTGTGCTAGCTCAGGAAACCCTGTCCAGCATGGAAAACTACTTTATTAACAAGGCAAGATCCCAGATAAGGGAAGTAAATAAAAATAATTTTAAAAAATCCAGAGGCAATCAAACTAATCCTGAGTGTTATTGCTTCCCTTTCCATTCTATAGAGCAATCACTAGTTGATAATAATTGGCCTTTGTTCTGTTAAAATATTACACACATTTGAATTGAAAATAATTTTATTCTTTGCTTGGCTTTTCAAAAGCCAGCCATCTCCTACACATGAAAGTCAGGGCTGTTAAAAGCTGATATGGTACCATGGGATTCATGATCAGAATTTTCATTTCAATGTAGCCTGTCATCCAGAACTCACATTACACCCCACTCAAAACAGTGTCAGTATCAGAAGCAGGTCATTAGTTGTAGCAGAAGCAGCAGTGTCATCTGGACAAAAACCTCTCCATATTTACCTTTAAGAATGTCTGATTTTTTTATTTTGCATAATTATTCACAGCTTGAATAACCACTTTCTCGGCTCCATCAGAATAGGAGAATAAATCAGGAAAGAATTCTTGTGGTTACATTATGGGCCTGAGCTTATAAGTTTTTTGGGTCCAGCTCTTGTTTCCGGTTTCTTATGTTACCTTGATTAAGTCACTTCATCTCTTTTTTTGCTGGATTTCCCCATCTATAAACGACTTCCCTACTTCTCAGGGGTTAAGTGCAAATAAGTTCCATATGGCTTGTGAAAAGACTGATATAATGGGGACTATCATTCATTTGCCAGTATTCCACTGGTGCTGTGACTACTTTCTGATTATATAGAGGTTGATGGGCTACTAAACTACAAGATCTATAGAATGGTGACCCTAGTGTTCAGTTTCCTTGTTGTTGTTGCAGAGGCCTCACACTGATATTCACAGTTCTTTGTTTTCCTGTAAATATAGGCATCCACTACACACAGAACAGAGGGGCTGATTTGCCTAGAAAGGAAAATGGCTTCATTTTTCCATTTTGTGAAAGTCTGACTTGGACTTGACCTATGTTAGGCAGACACACAATTCTAGCTATGGCAATTGCATAGCTATAATCAACTTATTTACGATCGACTTACTTGGCCATCCTCACCGAGGAAGGTTGATGGGAGAGTTTCTCCCATTGGACTCCCTTACTTCTTGTGCTAGTGAGGAGTACCGAGGTCGCTGCTGACCCCTGATAGGTCAATTTTGTGTGTCATTACCAGGCACACAAAATCGAACCCTGGAAGAAAGACCCTCAGTGGACTGATCTTCTGAGTAATGTAGACATGGCCAAAATGGGGTCTGTATTAGATATTAGTGGCATATTTAAATTTTAATAGAGGATACAAAACGCATTGGGGCATGGTCGTCATCCTTTGATATTGGTCTTTTTTCTCCTGGTTGTTTTGTCCTCTGCAAACCATTAGTACGGAAAACAGCCAATTAATTGGACATCTATGTGGGCACAAGAATTGCGCCAAACTGCCCTGGGAAAAGATTTAATATCGTGAAAGGTAGCTCTGTTCACCTTGCAGCATCGTTGGCCACCTGGGATCTGTTGAGAGATGAAGAAAGAGGGCACCCATGGCCACAACTCTTGTTAAATGTTGAAATGCTACTTTTTGCTTCATCAGGCTTTGAGTTAGCAGGCAACATTAATATGATAACTGATGTTGTTGTTTGCTGCTTGTTTGCTGCTTCACCTGTGGATTCCTTGAGGGTAGCTGCATTTTTTTCAACACACCATGAACTTTGCTGTGAATATCTTATTGGGTACCATATTGTTCAATACTAAATGCTCTCATCTGAGGATCCTCAGAAAAAGAAATGCCATTATACAAATTATAATGTCA
This sequence comes from Carettochelys insculpta, assembly GCF_033958435.1. Taxonomy (NCBI): domain Eukaryota; kingdom Metazoa; phylum Chordata; order Testudines; family Carettochelyidae; genus Carettochelys; species Carettochelys insculpta. The sequence goes on from NC_134137.1 coordinate 330,583,187, forward strand.
CTAGATAAATCCATGGGAAGCTCACACCTTGAATATCATGTGCAGTTCTGGTTGCTTTACCTTAAAAAAGAATCCATTAGAACTGAAAAAGGTACATAAAAGGGCTACACAAATGATAAGAAATATGGAACAGCTTGCATATGCAGAGAAATTAAAAAGATCAGGCCTGTTCAAGCTGACGAAAGAAGTCTAAAGGAAGGATATGATAGAAGTGAACAAGGAAACCTTATTTACCACTTCATATAACACAGGACAAAGGCCTTGCCCAACTAAGTTGTTAGGCAGCAGGTTCAAAACAAACAAAAATAAGTACTTCTTCACTTTACACACAGCCAGGCAATGCTGTGAGGGCCAGAAATATAACTGGATTCCAGAAAGAATTAGATAAGTTCATGGAAGCTATACCCATCAATGGCTATTAGCAAAGACGGTCAGGAAAGTAACCCTATACTATCAATGTCCCTAAGCCACTGATTTCCAGAAGCTGGGAATAGATAACAAGAGATGGATTACTAAATAATTGCCCTGTTTTGTTCATTTCCTCTGAAGCATCTGGTACTGGATACTGTTAGAAAACAGATAACTGGGCTAAATGGACCACTGATCTTGACTCACTGGGGCCATTATTATGTTCTTAAAGTGGTATTCCCAGAGGCCTTCAGTCTTCTTTTCAGCTGATGCAGCAGCAAATTGTGTTTTCCAAGTAACTGTCTTAATTCCCTGCATGCTGTTGCGGTGCCTGAGAGGTCCAGCTTTTATGCCCAGCAGCCAACCTGTTGTGAACATTCTTTTTATTGTGGAAAAGTCAGACACTGTCAGGTTAAGGGCGGATACGACATGGTATGTGCCTATGCACTGTTAGCTCTGTTATCCTAAACATCAACTTAGAGTTAGCCACATCGTACGCCAATGATTTTCTTCACATCAGTTAGCAGGTTCTTAGTAGAATGTTTTCCCCCATCAATGCCAACAGTAGAAAGGGAAACCTACCTTTATAGGTTTCTGAGGGGTAGAGATCCTCTGAGGAATAACAAAAATGAGGAGGGAAGACAATGATACTCCATCATATTAATTAGTTTGTTTCGAATGCACTGATCCAATCCTTTTGTTTTATGCACACACTCTTCTCTAATATTCTGCAGTGGTTCAACAGAACTTTTTTGGTGCATGTACTCCACAGTACTGCATTCTTTGGATGCTAATGCATTGAATGGGAGCATTCTTCTTGTAGATAGACAAAGGAGTAAATTGCGAATAATGTCAGGGAGGGAATTTACACTTTTGATGCCATGGAAGGAATAAACTTGGTAGTGAAAAGATCATCCAGTATTATGTATCACATGAAAAAATATATTGTAAACCGACCCTATGTTTTCACATTGGTACTATACTTTTCCCTGTAGTAAATTACAAAGCATGGAACCGAAAAGACATGATTACCTGCTCATATTTATATATTGTTATTCAAATGAAGCACAAGTTCAAGTGTAGAGTTTCTGGCCAATAGGAGCTGGGAAGTTTTGTTGGTGGCAGGGACAGCCTGAGAAACCCTCCCCTGCCCCATAGTGCCAAGGGCCACATGGAACAGCCAGCTGCTTTGAGTAGTCTGGGGCTGCTGGCAGGCAGGGAAGCCAACCTAAGAGTACTGCTGGCTGGGAGCTGCTTAGGTGAGTGCCACCCAGCCAGACTCCTGTTCTGTACCCAACCTACTCCCAGATCTTGCATCCCAATCCCCATGCTCAGGGTCATCACCCAACCCTGCCCCCCATCATCTTCTTCCCAGGCTGTGCACCCACTCCTACATCCCTCCCCCAGGTCAGAATCCTCTCCTGCACCCATACCCTCTTCTAGACCCCCCAGGCGAATTCTTCACACTAGGTCACAGTCCTCTCCTTCACCCAAACTCCCTCTCAGACTCCTCTCCCTCTCCTGCACTCCAGTTCCCTACCTTGAGCTCCCTTCTGCCCCCAGCCTCCTTCCCAGACCCTGCACCCCCTCCATAGAAAAGTGTGGCCCTGGGCCACTTATGAAAATCTTGGCATGCCCCCCACACCAAAAATTATTGACCACTCCTTTACTAGAGCTGGGTGTAGCAGAACAATATACTTTTCTGTCCTCTCTTATTTACTGGCAGTATGGGACAGAAGATAAAAGTACAAATGAGCCCTTCGTGCAAGGTCCAGTAAATACCACTGGCTCTGAGGCAGAGGGCAATTTCACTTGTGGTTCCCTGGTATGTCTCCTGCTTGTGTTGCTTATGTTGAGAATGGATGATACTTTTATTCTTATTTTGTAGTATTATGTATTTCCATTAGCTATTCAGTGGATGTGCTTTTATTAATCATAAGAACCATCCAAGAGCTATATCTGTTCATTGTGACTTGAATCATATCCCTTTGGGAGATGTTAGCTGCGTCTACACGTGCACGCTACTTCGAAGTAGTGGCACCAACTTCGAAATAGCGCCCGTCGCGTCTACACGCGTCGGGCGCTATTTCGAAGTTAACTTCGACGTTAGGCGGCGAGACGTCGAAGTCGCTAACCTCATGAGGAGATAGGAATAGCGCCCTACTTCGACGTTCAACGTCGAAGTAGGGACCGTGTAGACGATCCGCGTCCCGCAACGTCGAAATTGCTGGGTCCTCCATGGCGGCCATCAGCTGGGGGGTTGAGAAACGCTCTCTCTCCAGCCCCTGTGGGGCTCTATGGTCACCGTGGGCAGCAGCCCTTAGCCCAGGGCTTCTGGCTGCTTCTGCGGCAGCTGGGGATCTATGCTGCAGGCACAGGGTCTGCAACCAGTTGTCAGCTCTGTGGATCTTGTGTTGTTTAGTGCAACTGTGTCTGGGAGGGGCCCTTTAAGGGAGTGGCTTGCTGTTGAGTCCGCCCTGTGACCCTGTCTGCAGCTGTGCCTGGCATCCCTATTTCAATGTGTGCTACTTTGACGTGTAGACGTTCCCTCGCTGCGCCTATTTCGATGTTGGGCTGAGCAACGTCGAAGTTGAACATCGACGTTGCCGGCCCTGGAGGACGTGTAGACGTTATTCATCGAAATAGACTATTTCGATGTCGCAACATCGAAATAAGCTATTTCGATGTTGGCTGCACGTGTAGACGTAGCCGTTCAGAGATGCCCTCCGTTTCCAACATTTTCTTATTTTGTTTTCTTTAGTGGTGGGGGTTAGCTTGTTTTTTGCTGTTGATTTGTTTCTGGTTTTGCACATAATTTAGTCAGATTTCCTCAGAGGCTTGTTTGTCACAGCCTAGAGCAGTGTTTCCCAAACTTAAAACATTCACGTACTCCTTTCGGGACTTCATCTGTACCAGCATTCTCCTTCTCTCAGTGCCATTTGAGTGCTTATCTCCTGATTTTCAGTAATTTATTTCCCACTATGTAGCCCTTGAAATCATTTTGTATGTCACTTGTGGTACACATACCACACTTTGGGAAACACTGTCCCGAAGTGTTCTATGTTGTTTTGCGTGAATACATCCAGAACATTCAAGGTACAGTTTTACACAGCATACCTCACTATGGCAGCTCCCAACAAGAATTCTGTTTATAAGCTCAAATGGTGTAGGATGAGAAATACCTGTGGGGGCCTATGATGGAGTAGACTTTATTTGATTGTTCTGATTGTTCAATAAGACTTGGATCAGGTTAATGTAGACAAATATAACCGGCATGTGTTTAGCTCGAATATGAGACATTAACTCCAATGGAGATATCAAGTTAGTATGGAAGTTTACTGTTCAGACAAGGTCCTGGCTTTGGCTTGACAAGGTCCTGGCTGGGATGACTTAGTTGGGGTTGATCCTGCCTGAAGCCAGGGACTGGACTAGATGACCTCCTGAGGTCCCTTCCAGCCCTATGATTCTATGACAATATTGGAAGTAGTTATACATGTACTTGGGGTGAGCATAGTTTTAAAAATTCTTTTTAAAATTAATTCCTATAATCATACTGAAGTTAATCAGCCTAGGTGTTATGGGCTTGGAGGGGTACACTGTCACTCTAGTTTAAAAAATGGTGATTTTACATATATTTGGCTTTCTTACTTATAAAGATGCTGTGGCCTGGTTCTTAAAGTGCAAGGTGGACACGAGAGGTAGTTGGAAAACGCAGTGTTGGCAAAACTGAAAAGTTTTGGAGGAACATGTTGATGTGGATGATATTTTTGATGGGTAGAGGTCAAAATGATTTGCTTCAAAAAAGAGGAGCCAGTACTCAGTGATGGTAAGTAACGGCACAAGAAAGCTCTGCCCAGAAGTATTTTGCTTAGCTAAGTAAGATAACATGACTCCTCCTACTCTGTGAAATTTTCTCGTTTAACTAGTAGGCATTTTCAACTTCAAATCCTTGTTTTAGTTGGACACAGATACCAATTCAAAGCCTTCTTGGGTTTGTGCCTAAGTATCTTAAAGCTTTTATGTATGTATGTATGTATGTATTTATATTATCTTGACAATTAGAGTAGCTGGAATACTTGAGCTGACAGTTTCTAATGTCATCTGGGGCCTGGTTACACAATTTGTATTACAAAATTTGTCCGGGCTCTGGGTTTTGATTCCCACGGTTTAGTAGAGTCACTGTGGCCCTAAGGGCATGCTGCATATCCTTTTACCTCGTATTTTCTTCCAGTGTTGTTTGATGGATGTTGGGGATTTGCTGTATGGGAAATCTTATTGTTTGGGTTAAACGCTCTGACTACGTCTACACTAGCCCCTTCCTGTCAAAAGGGGCACTGTAATGAGCAAGGTTGGAAGATGCTCGTGAGGCACTGCCATGAATATGCAGCACCTCATTAGCATAATGGCAGCTTTTGAATAGCGCGCAACCTGTGTAGACATGGGCATTTTGAAAGGACTGCCCCCCAGTCTTCAAAAGCCCCTTGTTCCTAAAACCAAATAGGAATAAGGGGCTTTCAAAGACTGGGGGGGGGGGCCTTTAGAAAGGCTGCCATCTACATGGGTGGTGTGTGATTTGAAAGAGGTACTTACGAATTGCCACAGCCACCGTTATACTAATGAGGTGCTGCACATGCATGGCAGTGCCTCATTAGCATATTCTGACCTCACTTATTACCATGCCCCTTTAGAAAGGAAGGGACTAGTGTAGACACAGGTTTGTGGCTTATTATTCTCGTTGTAAACATGACTAAAGATACTCTACGGGTGCACCTAGTAATGTAATAAATAAATTTTAAAAAGTGTAATTCCATAGAAATTTCATCAGGTCTTGGATCAAAACTCTTTCAAAGTTAAGGAGTCTCATAAAGTTTCCACTGGAATCCATACATCTCTTCCTGGCATTTCCTTCTTCCTCTGCGAACAGATAAGCCCTAGGTCTCCTGGAATTGCTTGGTAAAATCCTGAGGATGACAACCCTCGAAACACTTTTGTTCAAAGATTTCTTCTTTTTGTATATGCTTATATGTGTATATAAGAACATAAGAATAGCCACATAGGGTCAGAACAATGGTGCATGTAGGCCAGCATCCTGTCTCCTGTGATTTATCTCCTGTTGAGTATTCCCAGCTTCTAACAGAGGTTAGGGACACCATTCCTGCCCATCCTGGCTAATAGCTATTGATGGACATATGCTCCATGAATTTACTTAGTTTTTTTTTTTAAACTCTATTATAGTCTTGAATTCACACCATCTTCTGTCAAGGAGTTCCACGGGCTGACCGTGTGTTGTGTGAGGAAGTACTTCCTTTTATTTGTTTTAAACCTGCTATCTATTCATTTCATTTGGTGACACCCCACCCCCACCCCGCAGTCCAGTCCTTGTTTTATGGGAAGGAATAAATGACTCTTCTTTATTCACTTTTTCCACACCAGTCATGATTTTATAGACCTCAATCATATCTTCCCTTTGGCATCTATTTTCCAAGTTGAAAAGTCCCAGTCTTATTACTCTTTTCTCATATAACAGCGGTTCCACACCCTTAATCAGTTTAGTTGCCCTTATCTGCATTTTATCCAATGACAAGATATCCTTTTGAGCTGAGACAACCATATCAGCATAGAGTATTTAAAATGTGAGCATAGAATGGATTTAGGTAAAGGCTGCAAGATATTCTATACGTTAGACTATGTCTACACTATGAGATAAATTCAAAATTATTAATATTTATTTTGTAATGCTGGATTTTATAGATTTGAATTTGATTATCCTCAACTCCCCATGTGCTCCTCACAAAGTTAACATTGCTTCCACACTCAATCAGCAAAACATTGACTGTTTTAGCAGTGCAGAGTGGGAACCCATCTGACAGTTCCCTCATCCCTATAGCATTCCGGGTATTTTTGCTGGTATTTGACATCATTTCCTAAATTGCATTGCCCTCATTCCCATCCTGTAGTAAGCAAACATCCATTTTTCCAGGAGGAGAGAAGGAAAATTAGTGCATCAACAAAGATCAACAAATGCACAGAAACCTTTCCAGTATAACTGACTTGCTTTTTAGAACTGTAGCTGTAACTGAATTATGAAGGCTTTTATAAAAATCATCAGGTGTGTGACTTCTCAGTTGGCCCTCCACCGACTGTTCCGCCTCCCTTGATTACATCTGATCCCTGAAAATAACACAGGGACAATGAAAAGCATGATGAAACTGTTGATAATAAAGTTTTTGTAAAAAGAGTTGTTGAGTGGAGGGTATTTGGCTTCTCGGTTAATTACACAGCTTCTGTGCACTGTCTGTATTCTCAGCTGGCCCTTCACCCACTCTCCCCTACATGAAGGGGTCCAAGAAAGAGGATAGAAAATGCTAGCAAAATGTTAGTAAAAATGGTTTGTTGTCTTCCTCTTCACTGCACAGATATTGCCAACATGAGGGGTTCGCCAAATTTGGGGTTTGCCAAATTTCATTGCCATTATGGTCTGGTTTGGTATTTGGAAGGTTGAATGGCAAGTTGACATGGGCCCCAAAAGTCTTCTTTGGCTGTGGGGTGCAGGGTCCATGTCTCAAGGGCCTCTTGAACTGTTCCACCTGGCAGCAGAAAGGCCCTGAAAATCTTAGCCACTGGAGGAGACTTCCCCGGGGACAGCTAGCTCCCCCCTCAAGTTCCTTGTTGTGGCAGGAGCCATGCTGGGAGTTTCAGTGAGGGGCCAGTTGAAGTCGTCCGCCTGGGTGGCTGTAAGCCCCCATAATTCATAGCTGCTGGGGGAGACTTCCCACCTCCGGCAGCAAAGCCCAGAAAATCTTAGCCTGTGGCAACTAGCCCCCTCACTCTTTGTGGGTGTGGGAGATGTGAGGGGATTTCAGCGGGGGGCGGCAGTTGAAGTAATCCACCTGGGCAGCTGCAAGCCCCCACAATTCACAGTCACTAGGGGAGATTTCTCCCTGGTGGCAGAAAAGCCCTGAAAAACCTTAGGTGCCAGGGGAGACTTCCGCCTGGTGCCAGAAAGTCCCAGAAAATATTTTTGGTTGGGGGCCAGTTGAAGCTGTCCCCTCAGCCAGCTGCAAGCCCCCAAAAATATTAGCCGCCACAAGAGACTTTCCCCAGGATGGCTGCAAGCCCCTGAATATCTTCCCTGCCTTTGGTGCCCTACCCAAGCGCAAGCCAGGACATGGTGCTTCCCGGCAGCATGGTCAGCACTGAGCAGCAGGCATGTCTTTTTATTGGGTCAGGGGCTAGCCATGGGATGTGATTGAGTGCAGGAAAGACTCCGACTATATGGTGCCTGTGAATGAAGGCAGGGGGTGCACAAATATCAACTGCTGAGGAAAAGTTTCTTGGCCTCATATGCAAGCACGAACCCCACAACAGCCTGGTTGCCACATGGTGCAGTGGAGCAGCAGCTGGCACTAGGCAGTGCAGAAAAAAATACCAAGTCTAGACACAGAACCATGAACTCCATGCTGGGGCTATTTGTAATAGGTAGATGCACTTCAGTGCTACTAGCAAAAAGAGAAAGGTGTTTTCAGCCTCTCATAGAAACATGCCATTCTGGTCCCAATTTGAAATTCGGTCTTCCTGTTACATAATTCCTGCACGTTTGGAGAGCAGCCACCAGAGGAGACCACTGAGGGGTATTGTGGGTTACATACAGGACAGCTCTAGAGGCTAATGAATTTGCTTTTAAGATGTGGTGCTTCCACACTGGCCTTTATTCAAACTTTTAAATTCGAACTTGACGCTATACCCAGCAGGTACCGACGATATTTTGATATCAATATTAGCGCTCCCTAAATTCAGCTAAAGATATTTACAGTGAAGACAGTCACATGGTAATATCGAGCTAACTGCTTTAAATCTGAATTTATCTCATAGTGTAGATGTAGGCTTATTCTCTATCCCTTTCTTAATGATTCCCAGCATTGTTTGCTTTTTTGACTGACATTGCACATGGAGTGGATGTTTTCAGATAACTGTCTGCAATGACTCCAAGATCTCCCTCTTGAGTGGTAACAGCTAATTTAGTCCTCAACATTTTATTCATATGGTTGAGATTATGTTTTCTAATATGCATTGCTTTACATTTATCAACAATAAAATCATCTGCCTCTTTGTTGCCCAGCTAGCTAGTTTTGTGAGGCCTTTTCAAAGCTCCTCACAGTCTGCTTTGGTCTTAATTATCTTGAGTATTTTTGTATCATCTGCAAATTTTGCCCCCTCATGTTTGCTCCTTTCTCCAGATCATTTATGAGTATTTTGAATAGGATTTGTCCTCATATAGACCACTGGGGGACACCATTAGTTACCGCTGTCCATTCTCAAAATTAACCATTTATTCCTACCCTTTGTTTCCTGTCTTTTAAACAGCTATCAGTCCATGAGAGGACCTTCCCTCCTACCCCATGACAGCTTACTTTGCTTAACAGTCTTTGGTGAGGGATCTTATCAAAGACTTTCTGAATATCTAAGTAGCCACTGACTCCCCCTTGTCCACATGCTTGTTGACCCCCTCAAAGAATGATTGTAGATTGGTGAGGCATAATTTCACTTTACAAAAACCATGTTGACTTTTCCCCAACAAACTGTGTTCTTTTATGTGTCTGACAGTTCTGTTTTCCTCCATAGTTTCAATCACTTTGTTCATCACTGAAGTTAGATTTACTGACCTGTAACTTCCAGAATCACTTATGATCCCTTTTTAAAAATTGGCATCACATTAACTGTCTTCCAATCATTTGATAAAGAAGCTCCTGAATCAGTGCCATCTGGTCTCACATGGGTACACATACAACCTAGCCGGGGAGGAGGCAAAGTTAAAGGAAAATAAAAGAAGGTGGTAATAATGAGCACTTCAATCTATCAGAAAAAGGTATAACATGACCCAATGTCTGGAAGCTGAAACTAGACAAACTGAGCTGTGAATAAGGTATAAAGTGTTAACAGTGAAAGTAATTAACTATTGGAACAACCCAACCTACTATGGGTCTTGGTAAATTCTCCATTACTGAGAATTTTAAAATCAAGATCACATATTTTCCTAAAAGATCTGCTCTGAGATTATTAGGTGGTTGTTCCCTGGATTTTGTTTTATAGCAGATCAGAATGGATTATCAGAATAGGTCAGTCTTTACCTTATGCCATGTTTTAAGAGAGGGGGAAGGACTGGCAGTGTTCTACCCTTCTTGACACTTACAACATTGTAGGCGTGGCTATGTGGCCCCTTCTCTATCCCAGACTTTTTCAGCATGGGCTACAAGAATTCACAGTTGGTGTAGGGTCCTTAGAAAGATCATAATCAATTGGCCTGGGTTAGATCATAACCAAGTCGCAAAAGTTTTAACTGACGTTGATGGGTTGGCATCAGTGTATATATGTTGTGAGAATCAGGGAGGCCTATACTGCTGCTTGCTGATAACTCCTCCACATCCTGTGCTGGGTATATATCAGTGCAGGAGAGAACATGGGCCACTGTACCTATCTTGTAGACATTACAATATGAAGTCAAGGTTTTGCAATTGGATCCACTACTGCATAATAGTGCTTCACTAAAGCTTGATGACAGTGCAGGGGCTTGCAATTTCTTGGTCTGATTGCAGGATTGTTGATTAAATCTACAGATGAAAGATGGGCAGAAAGCACACTGAACTGAATAGATAGGCTTGATATGTTTTGATGCTGCCATTTTTTGTAAATAGAGAAATTGTAAAAACTGCCAGCTTTCTCCATTTAAATAACAATAATTAATCACATGTGTTTTCATGTTTGCGTCTTATACCACCCATAAAAAAATAAATAAATAAACATTAGAAAAGCTTATCAGTAATGTGAGGGTGATGTTTTCAGCCCATGGGAATATTTGCAGATCTGGCAGTAATTAGCCTCATAACTCCATTTCAGGTTTGATTTGCTATTAATGTGCAATGGTACAATCAAACTTTTGAATAAATTACAGATAAAAATTGCTCTGTTGTCTAACATTTGACCTAGAATCTCTGTATCCTGCTGTTTATTAAGACACATTGTACAATTAGATGCGCTAAACGCTTACAGTGATCTCTTACATGGGAGAGTAAATACACAGGAGCATCATTAAATATTGTTAATGTGTTTTACTTTTCGTTTTTCCAATTTCACATCATGCTCCTAGACTAAACTAAATGATATATGTTTCTGTGTATATCACTGTAGAATGAAAAAAAAAATCACAAGAAGCTGAGTTTATTTGAAACCACATTTTGTCACTTGTGATTCCCTTTTCCCTATGGCAGAGCTGCATTCTTTTTGGCCTTTGGACAAAGGTCAGCTGCTCATAGTAATTTTATTAGATATATCAGCAGCCACTGACACCTTATAAATGAGATATTGCTGACTTGCCTGCCATTTACGGATAGTTCAGTGTTGTGTTGGTTATTTCTAGTGACTATCCTATACGCAGATGCCATGATGAAGGCTAAAACTCTGAAACATAATACCCCATTTTTATCTGTGTGCAGCATCATTTCTGTATAAAGTAAATTATCTCTGTTGTGTAAAATATGAGGAAATAAGAGTTGTCCAATGCAAAAACCATAGTAGAATAGACTGATATTTTCCCTTTGATAATAAAATGTCTCATTTGGCTTGTTCTGACAGGGAAACCAACTACAAAGGTCACTTCTGTAGTGAGCTGCACAGATGCTAAACTCTAATACTAAATATTACAATCAAGTTATCTTACTGTGGTATTTGCCATACTGGTTGGTCTTTTCCTTGCTGCCACAGTGCGTTTTTGTATTGCTTTTGGAGCAGCATGTCAATCTATTTTAGAATTACATTTGCAGATAGTTTTCCTTTTGCCATGTTTTACCTTCCCCACTACCTGGAATAACTCTTAATTGTTACACAGCTCTATTTCCATTAATGTCAAAAAAAAAAAATCCCTCCATCTGCCGGATCTTGATTTTCTGACTAAATCTAAGCAGTAGCTTTCAATGAAAGGTAAGATGTCTACTGTACATCTAGAACACAAGAATGACACATAAAACTCATATAGGAGATCCAATGTTGTTGGAGTGATCAGGCAAATGAACGTTGATTGACTGGTTATGTTTTGAATAAGCTGAGACATTTGATAAGCTTATTCATACTTACGTTAGCTTACCATAGTTCTTCTATGCTGTATGGCGTAATATTCCTCATCTAAAGCATTGCACATCTGGCTTTTGTGTCTGGCACTTTGTCTTCCTTAATTATTATCTTCCTTAATGATTACACTTTGGGTTCATCATTTGTGTAGGGATTAGGACTCTATCCTGCCGCTGATTCATTGATAAGAATGTAAGAATGCCTACTGGGTCAGGCCTTTGATCTATACAGCCCAACACCCTATGTTGTGAGAGATGCCAGTGCCAGTTGCTTCTTAGGGAATGAACTGAACAGGTAAATTTTGAGTGACAACCCCTGTTGTTCCAGGTTCCGGCAATTGGAAGTTTGGAGACACCCAGACCACGCAGTCGCATCTCTAACCATGTTGGTCAGTAGCTATTGATAGACCTAATCTCCCTGAACTTACCCAATTCTTTGGAACTCAGTTATAGTTTTGGCCTTCACAACATCTCCCTGCAATGGGTTCCACAGTTTGACTGTGGTTTGGATGCAGAAGTATTTTCTTTGTTTCTTTCAAACCTGCTATCTAGTTCATGTTATCCCCAGTGCTTACATTATACAAACAGGCAAATAACACTTTCTGCTCACTCTCTCCATTGAGTCATGATTTTATACATATCTCTCATATCCACCTTAGTCATCTCACTTCTAAGATGACTAGTGCAAGTCTTTTTAATCCCTCCATGTATGGAAGCTTTCCTATATGTCTAAGATATTTCTTTCTCTTCTCTACACCTTTTTCCAATTCTGATATATATATAAAGTTCTGGTCATCTGATCTATCTATGTAGATCAGATGACCGGAAGAGTATGCAGTGTTCATGGTATGAGAAAGCCTTAAATTCATGTAGTAACATAAAGATATTTTCTATTTTATTATGTAGTCTTTTCCTAATGGTTCTGAAATTGTTAACTTTTTAAGTGCCACTACACAGTGAGCAGATGTTTCAGAAAATTGTCCATGATGACTTTAAGATCTCTTTCTTCAGCTAATGTAGACCTCAATAATTTTTATGTACAGTTGAGATTACTATTTCCACTTATCAACAATGAATTTCAGCTGCCATTTTCTTGTTCAGTCATCCAGTTTTTTTCAGATCCCTTCATTACTCTTTATATTCAGCTATCTTGAGTAATTTTGTATCATCTGCACTTTTGGACATCTTGACTGTTCACCCCCTTTTCAGATCATGTATGTATATGTTCAGGAGAAACTGCTGAGGGGGGATGTAGGAGGGTGGGCACTGGCCAAGTGACCCCCCCACCACTACAAGGCATGTCCTGGGAGAGGGCTAGAACAACCTCCAGTCAGCCTCCTAACTCCAACTCTTTCCATACCACTCTGATCCTGCTCTGCCCCTCCACTCCTCTTCCCTGCCCCTCCCTGCCTCAGTTCTGCCCCTCCTGCCTCTACCTCACTCCTGCTCTGCCCCATCCCGCCTCTTCCCATAAGGCCTTGCCAGAGGGGTGCAGCCCTGAGAACTAGCAGAAATCTGGTGCTTTCAGCAGGGGTCACCCTCCAAACTCACTGTCAGTGGTGTGGGGAAGTGGAGCAATATGGATCCAGCCCATTTGACTCCCCCAGCTCCCAGCTACATCGATCTGATTCCCACTGGCAAGTGTGGGTTGTGGTCCTGCCCGTTCCCCAAGGGGTATGGCAAGGAGCTTGTGGTGGGGAGTTCAGTAGGATAAAGCAGTGTCATTCTACTTCTCCCTGCTGCTGCTGGTAAGTCCTGGGAGATCCCACGATGCAGACTGCCCAGAGGCCCTGGTCCCTTGCTTTTCTGACCATAGAATTCATGGGGCAGTTACACGCTGGTGCTTCTCCCCTCACATCATTCCTGAATACATTAAACAGCTCTAGTCCCTGTTCAGACCTTTGTGGGATCCAGCTGTTTACTGCTTTCCAGAGAGAAAACTGACTTTTTATTCCCACCCTTTGTTTCTTACCTTTGAAATGGGTGCTGATTCACGAAAGAAACTTCCCTCTCCTTCAATGACTGATTAGTTTGCTTAAGATCCTTTAGTATGGAACCTTGCCACAGGCTTTCTGAAAATCCAAGCCCAATACATCTACTGAATCACACTTATCCATATTTACTGACCCTAACTCAAAGAATCCTGCTAGAATGGAAAGGTAAGACTACAAAAGCCATGTTGACTGTTCATCCAATATATTGTAAACCCTTGAGTTACGCATAACTCACATTTTTTCACAAGCTGGCGTGGGCTGTGGGGAGATGGGAACCAGGCTGCAGCCTGGATCTGGCTCTCCTGGACTTGCAGGAGCTGGGTGGGCTGGTCAGTTTTCTGGCTCCCAGAGTGGTGGGGAGCTGGGTAACCAGGGGCCGGTCAGTTTCTCAGTTTCCACCAGAGCAGGGCAGCTGGGGATGAAGCTGCCACTTAGTTCCCAGCTCCCCACCAGTTGGCGGGGGGTGAACCCAGGAAACTGACCAGCAGCTGGGCTCCTAACTCGCCTCCCATCACAGAGCTGACCAGCGCAGCACCTTGTCTACAGCCAGTGGAGGAGAGCCAAGAACCAGCAGCAGCCTGGCTCCTAGCTCCCCTCCACACCTGGGAGCCAGGCTGCTGCCCTGGTCAGTTTTCCAGCTCTGCACATGGAGCGGAGCCGGAACCCAGGCTGCCGCCTGGTTCCCAGCTCCCCACCACTCCTGGGACCAGGAAACCACCCCTGTCAGGCATGGCAAGAGTCAGGTTGCTGCCCCAACAGGAGCGGCTGCCCTGATTCTGTCACGGGTGGCAGTTGCATTAATTTGAGATATGTGCAACTTGGTTGTATGTATCTCAGGTGTTTATTGTACTGGCTTTACCTATTCTTTAAACCTATGATGGAGCACTGGCTGGTCCAAACTCCTGTCTGTTGTGATTGCAAATGTTCAAGGTACAGCATATACCATTGTTTTTTTAAACAAGCATTACCAAACTGGAGACAAAGAGATATGATTCTAGGAACTAGTACAAAAGCTGGATCTAGAGTTTATAGTTAAATACATGGCCCTTCTATGAAGTACACAAGAGGTGACCTTCCCCAGTTGTATGGACATGTCAGTACTGGAGACTATCTAACTGCAGTTGCTATTTGCACTATATTAAAACTAAATTTGCTTAGCAAGGGTAAAGTGTGAGAATCAAGAAACAAGTTAATGCTTTAAGGTCCTGAAATGTGTGTGTAATTCAGGTTTAGAAAATAGTCAGGAGTGAGTTAAAAATCCAGCCTGCTCAGGTTTTAACCTTGCAGCTATGGAACAATTGCATAGATTGGAAATTGTTAGGCGTATTGGCTTCTCTTGGGCCTATATACCAAAGAAGTGGAAAAACAATGGTAGGGGAAAAACACTTTTTCTTTTAAATTCATTTCAAGCCACTTAAAATGAATAATAATGCTACAAAATCACTGGAGGCCCTGGAATGCTAAGACCCGCAGTCTGCTAAAATTGGCAGCTGAGTCAAGCATCTGCTGAGTGAACTCACATACCCAAGACATTAGATTATCCCACAACAATCACACGCCCTATTGTGTTTTAGTTTTTACTTAAAATCATTACTCAGACATTTAGACACCAACAGACACAGTTTAACAAAAAATAATGATTTAAATATCCATCTTTCTATAAATATTACTATTACTTTTGGTTTGCATACTAACTGCTGAAATCCCTGAAATTTAATAACTATGTTATGGCGACTGTGATAGAGAGACATCTACATTAAACACACTTCAATTAGATGGTAGTTCTTGATCCTTAATAAATGTTTTAATACTAATTGCTTTTTTATTATTCATATGCTCAAATTATTTGAATGATTGAATAGTCTCAGAATGCTTATTTAGGTATTTTAAGACATTTTGAATAGGAATATACTGCATTTATATTTTCTGTATGCAGTGTGTGTTTTAACTTTTACTTCTTTATGGTTTTCCAATGAAGAAAACAGCTCTTCTATTAAGTTTGAAAAAAATAAGTAGAATACAGTGTTTTTTCTAAGCTAGAGCAAGTCATGCTTTCAAATTGCTTTTACCTTTAAGCAAATTCACTGTGTTTCAAATGAAAAACATTTTTTATTCAATAGAATCCATTGCAGTTGATGTCAAAAAATAAATTGGCCAAATGAATTATCTTTAGTTCTGAAAAGTTACATAAACCATGAGGCCCAGGTGCATAGTTTAATAACACGATACTGCAACTTTAACAAGGACTACATTTGTCTTTAAGTCCCCATCATAGTGAAAGCTTAATATGAAAAACTTTTGTCTAGCACAAGTGATTTGAAGATGTTTTGCTCCATGCATGTGAACTCAGCAGGTGATTCTTGCCTATCTTTGATGTCAAACAGCATAAAACTTCAGTGAGTAGTAGCTTCAGAAATGCAATAGACATAGCTGAGTCTTCATATGAAGCTCATGCTTGAACTACATCAGAAGAACTGACATCTATTATGGTGAGCAAAGACAAGTGTTTGAAAAGAGATTCAAACAGAAGTGTCAGAATTTACAGTGCATAGTTTTATATAAGTTGATTTTAACCAAGCATATCTCTATGAACTCTGCAGGACAGAAAAGAAATTTCAAAAGGCTGAGAAATTGTTGTCATCTAAGGGCATGGAATGTTTTAATAGCTTAAGGAAGAACATTTCTGAAAGGTTATATGGTGATCCATTTACTTTGACTGAGTAAGAAGGCTCATCATTGTGATGGTGAAGTTTTTAACCCTTAGAACAATGGAAATGTATAAATGCATCTGAGATATTTAGGAAGCTTAAAATAATTGGCTGTTGTGAATATGATTTTTTTCAGATTTTAGTTCATCCTAATACACAGTTTACAATAAAAGATCTGAATAAATTAACTACACATTTTTCAGTCACCTTATGTCTGACCTAGACTTTTTCTGTGTCAGAGTAAGACATACCCTAGGAAAAGGAACTGCACTTATAAATGGTCACTTCTAAGGGGAGAGAATGCACACAATAGCTCCATTAAATATCATTAAAGAATGTTTATCATTTCTCAAACATTTACTTATTTTCATCCCCTCTCCTAAATACATACGTCTTGTGTACGTTACATGGCCCTGTAGAAAGAAAAACTCTTTACAGGAGCACAGTTTGTTTGAAATTGTGTCCAACAGGTTTGCTTATAGCAGTACTCAGTAACTGTTTCTACAGAATCCAGTGTCACAAACCAACCTGTTGTTCTTGAAATGTTGCTTCTTGTGTTAACTACTAAAAAGAAAAAGAAACAAAAGCACAAAACAGCTTGGCTGAGGCACAGAAACTCAATGCTTTCTGTACTTCCTAGCTTGTAATCAGCATGCAGCAATGTGATTTGTTTTTATGTTTCCTCAATTTGTAATTAATATAATTAGAAAGACACATGGTGGGCTAGTAGCTCAGTTATTATAGTCTATTGCTTAATGATATCGTTTGTAACAAATCTCCCTTGCTGTATTAGCTGTGAAAAATCTCCATCCTTTATAAAAAAATAAAATGATTCACAAAACTGAACTTTTTCTTGTCTCTGGAGTGTACCACTTTGCTCGCTTCAGAGGGCCAGATCACGAGAGGCATGTATCTGCCTTGAAGTCATTTGCACAGCACCTCTCAGAGCTGGCCCTCAGACATGAATAAGTTGCTGCTTCTATGGGTTATTCCATGCCACGTTGCTAGAAAGTTATTGAGAACACATGAACACACAGTTAATCAGGCCGATGGTACTGCAATGGTTACCCTTTTCTCCTTTTTTCTGAAAGATGAACAAGGCATTCTCACACTGAGACACTTGGTAGCACTACAGAGCATTATGGTTTAAGTTCAAGAGTCCCAGAACTGTGGGTCCTATCATAGAAAGGATCAGAGGGGTAGCTGTGTTAGTCTGTGTCTACAAAAACAACAAGAAGTCCTGTGGCACCTTGTAGACTAACATATTTATTGGAGCATAAGCTTTCGTGGAAAAAGATATGTCTGACGAAGTGGGTCTTTGCTCACAAAAGCTTATGTGCCAATAAATCTGTTAGCCTCTAGGTTCTCATTGTTTTTGTATAGTACAGAGGATGTCTATAATACATCCTCTGTACTATAATATATAATATTATAATATATATATAATATCATTATCTTAATGATATTGAGCTGGAAGTATAATTCTTCCAAATAATCTTAGAAAAAGAAGTAAACCCTGTTTGCATATTGGGGCATCTGAATGACTAAGCAATGTATTTGCATTAGCAGATTTCTTTTGTTTTAGATGTTTTGAATTATACTTCTGGAGTGATTTTTGGTGGGTAAAATGCAAATACTGAAGCAGCTCTTAATCTGATCTGAAATTTCCCACTCAAGTATGTTGTATTTGATACTGGTTGCTATTTGGCAGTATTGTATGTGCCTTCTTAGTGCGACTTGGTTTTGCACACTTGTTCAGATTCTTCCTCTCTAATTCATCTGGTAAAACTTCCATCAAATCTAAAGCCAGAGAGAACGCTACGTTGGTATTCTGATAGGCTACAGAACTTCCTCAAAACAATTCTGTCTTCAGCTAGAGTTTAGTGCCAGTTAGAATGGACCTGACCAGGTCTCCAAACCATAAAAAGTTGAAAAAAGGCCACAGAGTCTGACCTTACAGCAGGCTGAACTACGAAGGCACAAAGCCAGCCTGCCACAGGAAACTGTCCTCAAAAACATGCCAAAACAAGAACTAACCATACACCTTCTCAAGACAATTTGCATGTCAACATGAAAAGAGAGACCCCCGTTTCATTGAGAGCTCAACATCCATGTAGCACAACTCATAATTCCTTCCAACAGAGGCCTCACAGTTCACAAATTCCCCAGCCAGTGGCAGCCCATGGTAGTGAGTCTTAGAACCCAGTTTGACAGAGTCATTGGGCTAGCACTCTACAATGCTAAAAATAGCTGTGTGAGCAGTGAATTTATGTTTTTGCCTGGGGGGGAGCTCCATCTCTGAAGCCTAACCTGCTACCTAAGCTTCAGAGTTTGAACCACAATCTCTACACAGCTATTTTTAGTGCCAGAGCATCAGCCCTACACTTGCTTCAGGGTTAGTAAATCCTCTTAGCAGCATTAGGTAGTGGTATGGATGACTTTAGGCTCAGGGCACCTCTTGCTTCTGCTTTTTATTCCAGGAGTGTGATAAGGAAAATTCCTTGGTTATTTTATGCTTTGAGGAACCTCTGGCTTCAATAGCTGGTTCTCGTCTGTGTGTGGCAAAAGCCATAAAAGAGATTTAAAGCTTCATAAGGTTCTCTTTTCAGAGGTAGAATCCAGAAGTCAATAAGGTGGGGTTGCTTCCCCATAGCATAGTCTGTAGTTATATTTTTATCCAATAGCCACTCATAATCTGGGTGATAAATGAGAGGCCAGAGCCATCCATCTAAGTGCACCTCTTTGCTTCCTGGCTGTGGTGTTCTATTTTTGACTGCTGCCCCAGAACTCTCAGTGAAGTAGGATCTCACCATGGAGCTATAGTAGACCCTACAGATGTATTGCATTTTACCTCAGGTCTCTATGGGTATGTACACACTGTAACATAAGCCCTCATTTGAGCCTGGGCTCTTGCCTGACCCGCTTACTTCCACACTACAATTGCACTAACCAGGGCTTGGACCTAGGGTCAGGGGATTAGGGTCCAAACTTGACTAAGCTGACACCCAGCATCTGAAATATATTGCTTTGTAGGATAGATATCGTCTCAGTAGAATTGAATCCTGGGAGACAGCACGACGTATCTTACAATTCCCAGGGTCCTTAGTCCTCTCTACCACACGAGTCAGCATTTCACTCTATTGAATATGGATGCCACCCCCACTTTGCAAATGACAGCACCTCAGGCTATCCTTAACCCATTCACTCTGAACACTAGCTGCAAGCACATTAGCAAAGCTCCCTGAATTTACAATGGAGAGCTGATGAAGATTTTGCAAAGTAAGCTGTTTTCTGGTAATGTGAAGGCATTAAAGTTTTCTCACAATTCAGCCATATTTTGGGAAAGGTCAAGAATCCTTGGGCTCCTTTAAATTACCAGGCTGTGGGGCAGCTGCCACCTCTTTCCTAGGCCAACAGCAGGTCTGGGGGAGGCACCATGGACCCTGGAATATGGCTATGTTGACTTGCATCTGGGCTATGTAGTGTTGATGTCAGAGCCCAAGATTTGTGCATGGATTAGAGAAGTCTTAATATAGGGTTAAACACAATAAAGACGCTTGAGCCCAGTATTTGTTAACATGGATTCAGCAGAGTGAAGTCCCATTAACCCTAAGGCCTTGTCTTCACCACATGGTGGATCAATGTGGCAGCAATATATCTGCTGACTATTGATTTATTGTGTCTATTGTAGAATAGACAGCATTGATGGGTGAGCAGTCCCTGTTGACCTTACCACATGCAAGACACCACAGTAAGTATGTTGACTTTAGCTATACTATTTGTATAGCAGGTAAGCATAGACAGGGCCTGAGCTTACATTGCAGTGCAGACATATCCTGTATGGCTAGTGGTGAAATAATTTGTTCCCCTTGGCCTATGTTTCTTCTCAGGTAGATTACTGTACTTCTGAGAAGGGTGTGAAAGATCCAAGTATGATCCACGTGATGTAAAGGTAATCTGACAGGATTCATCATTAACAAAATAAATTCAAAGTTCTTATCTCAAATTCATGCTACTGAAAAAAACGTTCATTTTAAAACTTCAGAGATTAAAAATTACATTTCACAAAATATGTTGGGATCATATTCAATTACTGGGTCCTTCCTGTACTTCTGGGCCAGAGAGTCTGGCATTAATAAAAATGTTAACATGCAAGGCCTATGGAGATCCTCGTGACAGCCACATGAATAACAAAACAATTATACTCAATGTAATTGCAGTGAATTCAAATGAAATGAATTAATAATAGAGTGGCTCTGAAGTGGAAAAGAAGAATATTACAAACAAGGATGATCAGTTTAATCTGATCCTTGTAAAACATATGGGGCCAAGTCATGACATCATTTTTAAACAGGACTCCCCACTGCTGCCAAAGGGGAGTTCTGTTTGAAAAAATGGTGGCAAAGTATGGCTACAATATTTTGCCAGCTGTTTTATGGTATCAAAACTTTTAAACGTATGAACTTTAAATAGCCTTTCATCTCTAAAGTGAATGAAGTTGAAAAAGTCATCTTTTTGAAAAACTTACAGTAGGAAGCTTATTTCTGATTATCTACATCTCTTGGTGTGATCTGCTAAGCCAACTACTATTTGGCCAGGACTAGATCGATAGTTTACAAAGGTATGCTAAATACACACTTCCCATATACATAAAATGCTAAACGATAGTAGTGATAAACCAAAAGCTCTCAGAGAACAAAATCTATTGAACGAAATCATAAGGCTAAACCCTGTGTTGACTGTGTGTAGGGGTGGGGATAGAGGAGATTTTTGTTAGTCTGCCTCCAGCTTAATGTTATATAAACAGAAAGTGATTTATGCATTTATATTTCAAACCCCAGCTGAGGCCCCATGAAAAACTCGCTGTGTGGTAGAAGTCTCACAGAAGCCTTATATCAGAGTGAATGTCGACAGAGGCTATGAAGAGGGCTATATGTGCTGGAATCAGACTCTATCCCAACTTTGAACGAGTCCATCAGGGAAAGAGTACTGGGAATCTGCTGGAGGAAAAGTTTATGCAGCTCCAACTACTGAGAATACCCAGGAATGGAGTGCAAATGCCACTCACACACATTCAGAAGTGTGGAACTCAATGGGGCCAATGGTGAATAGGGACAGTCCCAGAACCAAGGGAGGTTCACTAAGCAAGGTAGTTCCTCCCCTGGCAAATCTTTGGCATCTGTGGTCCACCGGGGAACAGAGGTGCTGATTGGCCAGCAATCTCCAGCTCTGGGATCTACCTAGTGCAGGGACCATGTGGAATCTCTTGCAGCTCTCTTCCAGCAGCTCAAGCTGCCCATCCAAACTAGGAGTGGGAATCCTATCAGACATATCTTCCAGGTGCTGCTGATGGCAAGTTCAGGGCAGCAGGAAGCATTTTTTTTTAAGATAGAAGAGAAGATTGGTAGCTCAGGGGGGTCAGTTTGGTGTTCGGATGTTCACTGAGCTTGGCAATTTCGTAGCAAACGTTTCATTACCAATCAAGGTAACATCGAGGTAATGTTGTCAGTGCGCAGTAAATTTGGTGAAAAGTCCTTCGAGACAGGTCTTTATATAGTCTTTTTGCATGACCCTAACCAGTGGTTGATTTTGATTGGTTACTTATGGCCCTGAATTTCAACTGACCAATCATTGCTGACCACGTTCTCATGGGTTGTGCTTTTTCTATTATCTCTCAACCTCATGGGTTCGAACACAGGGTCTTTTTTCGACTTCTGTGGGCCAATTGGGCAAGGAACCAGGAGTTTTTTGGCCTTTCTTGCAGCACCTTTGTGCCACAGTGTGTTAAGCAGGAACACTTAGTGCTGAACTTATGTACTTGGGTGGAGCTGTGTGTTTCTCACAATGAATAGTAACAGAGATGTAGCCGTGCTAGTCTATATGCTATCAAAAGAAAAAAGCAGTCCAGTATTACTGATTCAGTTACAATGTCTATGTAACCATGTGCATCGGTTATGAAAAGGTGTTTTTGCATATATAAAAGACTACTTTTCAAACGTAAATGCTTAGATATTTCAGTTGTTTTTAACTTCTAAACCCAACTGTACATTTCTTAATACAGGTGTCTTCAAAATTAAATTGCAGTGGATGATACTTGTCTTAATCATACAGTTGGAAAAAACACCCAGAACCTAAGCTTTTCCTTTTTTCTTCTTTGTAATGACACAATTACCAATAGGTTTATTCAATTTTTTAATTCAAAATTCATTCAAAAACTGACACCTTCTATGCCAAGTGTTAGACTGCCATATATTTTATCAGTCTGCTTTAAATTCCTGAAAACTGATGTTTAAAACGTACTGCTACTAACTTAATGTAGCAACAGGGATGACCCATTGTAATTGAGCATACAGAATGACTCTTTATATATCTGTGGCAAATACAGATTTTGCAGCCTCAGGGGTTTGGCATTTTAGATAAAAAAGAATCAGTGTCATTATACAGTTTCTCTCTGGAGCATCATAATTATTCTGCATGCATACAATATTTATTTAAAACTTAAAATTAAACTTCAAGAGGTGGTCATTTGAAAGCTGGCAGTCAGTGAACAGATCCTGTCTTCATGAAAAAGAGAATATTTCTTCTAAAAGTTAAGGAATAGATCAAAACGGTCTTTCCAGTAACTGACACTTTAGTCATACAGATGCTTTTTATGTGTCAGATTTATTAATAAAGAAGGTCCATGGGAACGAACAGAGGAAAATCTTGAGGATGTGACTGTCAGTTTTTGAAATGTCAGGTATAATTTTGCAACTCTGATTTTTGGATAGCAGTACACATACCGCATTGTACTGATGCTTGTATACTTCTTTGTACTTCTCATTTGTGATGACTGGGAAAGGAGATAAGGCAGGAGGTGTTTTGATACGGGATTGAAACTTGAAACTACAGTCCTTCAATTTGAACAGCATTCCTTTTTCATCTTTCTTTTCATGTTATCTTTTTAACTTTTGCCACTGATGTAAAGAAAAAAGGAAATTTGAAAAGATGCCAGGTGTTGGTTCTTATCTGGGTGAAAGATCACAGAAGTAGAGAATAAAATATAGTTTTAGTTTGTCACTGAGACAGAATTATAAGAGAGATCAAAGACTCATCAACAACAAATGTTTGTCCTCCTAAAGCCAACATGGAATAATTTAGGTTGTGACATCTCTTTCTATTTTATGTGGGATATATTCATATTATAGTAATTAGTTGTAAGTACAAAGCCCTCCTATTATTCATTATGTGGGTGACGATATTCACTTAGGCTACTCTCCCTGAAATTGTGAATGTTATTGTCGAAGTTTTAAGATATCAGAGTACACAAAGCAAAATCTATAGAAAAATAAACCTAAACATCAGATGAAGAAATGGAAATGGACGAGTAAATGGGCTTTTTCTGATTTTATTGGTTATGCGGAATATATCATGTCAGAAAAGGCAAAAATGGAAATGCTTTTGGTTTTGTCAAACGATGAAACATAGTGGTTTTGATTGTGAAAGTCAATATTTTTGTGTGTATCCACCCATGGATACAGCTGTCTAATTTGAAAATGTAATCTTAATATCCCCCAGTAAGAAATATAAAATCTAAATATTCAGTCATGGTCTTCTGCTTCTTACTCTTTTTAGGTTTTCAGTGACACTTTGTATCTCTACATAGTCATTGACTGATCTGGTGAAATTGACCTGTATTCTGCCTAACAACCTGGTTCAGTAAAGAACGCAAACATGTACTTAAGTCCATGAAGAGAGCTCAGGTGAATGAGGTATTATCTTTTGCAGGACCAACTTCTACTGATGAAAGAGAAGCTTCTTCAGTCCTAGGACAGGTACTCAGAGGCTGTGTCTATACTAGCTCCCAACTTTGAAGGGAGCATAGCAAGTAGGGTGTCAGGAGATTACTTATGAAGTGCTGTGGTGCATATGCAGAACTTCATTAAGCTAATTCTCCTCTGATGCAACTCCAAAGCAGCAAACTTTGAAGTGCTGGCTTGCATGTAGCTGCAACTAACCCGCCAGTACTTCGAAGTTGCCAGGGGGGTGGGGGGAGGAGAATTAGCTTAATGAAGTGCTGCATATGCACCGCAGCACTTCATTGGTAATCTCCTGACTCCCTACTTACCGTGCTCCCTTTGAAGTTGGGAGCTAGAGTAGACACAGCCAGACACAGTCCTCGCTAAATACAACGTGGAGCAAATTATTCAGCATAACAGTTAATGTCTTGTAAGATGCTACTTAGAGTGAAGTGTGCAGTGGATACCTCTGCAGTTGTAGGACAAAGGAGGGTTAATAGTTTATAAACTGCTGTAATGAGCCATAAATCTACTGCTTTTATTACATTCCTGATTTTTAGACTCTGGAAAAAATATGAATTTCATCTCCAAGGCTCTTCTTTTAAAGGTGTAGTGCAGGTTTCCTTTGGGGATGCGTAGTGAGAGGTCAGATATGGAGAGCATTTTGTGAGTTCATATGCAAGTGTGACTTGGATGTCATTTTTAAAAACAATTGAGCTTCTAGTTATTATCCAGTTAAAGTCAAAGAAAAGCTTAAAGACATTATAAAAGCACATCACAGAGGCCTAAAACATGCAAAGGAAAACCAAAAGACCCAGAAATGTGTTATTTTCACAGAACTCATTACTTGCAAGCCAATCCAATGATTTCTGATGGTCTGACTCAGGATTTTTAGCACTTGGGACTGGCAGTTCTGCAGTAAGTAGACTTATAAAAAGACAATTCCTAGTGATGATGCATCACAGTGGGTAATAAAGCATTAGGCAACTGTATGCAGCATTCAGACACAACAGTGACTGGGAGACCCTGAGATGTGATTGTAGCCATGTTGATTCCAGAATAAGGGAGTGCTTCAAAACAAAAGAAGAACTCTGTGGTGCTTGAAAGCTTGTCTCTTTTACCAGCTTAAGATGTGCCAGTAAAATTCTTATGTCATCATAGTTTGTCAGTATGTGAAATGATTTTCTACCTGACTTTTGCAGTTGTATAAAACTAACACACCTCCCCTGTTGCTGAGCAAATGAACTGCTTTTGAGCTTGGCTGCTATAGCTCACAAATGGAATATTTACACCCCATCAGACAAAGGAGAAATAACTTATGACTTGTGCCACGTGATAATCCAGTGAACCAGATTTGAACTTGAAGGGTACCTCAAAGATCAGCCTGATGAAGTTTTTGCATGTGGGGCAGAGAGAGAAATAATAGCTAAACATTTCTTCAGAGGCACTCATAGTATTTCAGCCAACATTGTTCAAGCTAAAATCATACTGAGTTTTGCACTTAGTTTGGGTTGAGCAGTTTGTATAATTCTATCCATTTACTGATCTCCATAGTCTTAGTACCACATAGACAGGGGCTATTATCTGCCTTGTCTGTAAAGTGATGCTTTTATGTCTGTATCTGCAGATCAGGCTGTTTTTTGTTTTTTAATTTCATATTGCATTGCAAACACGGATTCAACATACCGTCCATTGCAATGGTTTTCAAATGGTGTGTTGCAGCACACTGGTGGGCCGTGAGAACTGTTCAAGTCTGCTGTGAAATTTCATCAAGTTCCCTTCCCCACAACTCTTTGCAGAGTCACTGTAGGAGGAAATTGATGACCCTGAGCCAACTGGGACTCAAGCAGAAAAGCTGCCTGAGTCCCAGCGGGTGTGGAGTTCATCAATTTCCCCTCACACAAGCTCTGCCAAGAGCCACCACAGGAGGAGCAATGGATAACCGAGCATCAATCTTGCTGCCTGTGTCCTGGCTGCTGTGGCATTGGTCAGTTTCTCCCTGTGTGGGCTCTTTGCAGAGCAGCTGTGAGAGGAAATGCCAATCCCGCAGGATGCCTTTTATGTGGGAGGCAGCTGAAATGCTCTTCCTAGCCCGAATTAGCTGATGGCGAACCTGCCCCCACTGTGGTGGCAAGGAGGGATGGAGGGTGGAAGCCTGTTGGAGCTGGGATATGGTTTAAATGCCACATCCTGGCTCCAACAGGCTGGTGGGGAGCGGCGACTTTTATGAGCAATGGATTCATATCAGTGCCTGTATCATTTTCAATCTGCTGCATTTGCATTCCCCTTCCAAAAGGGAGGGACAGTGTAGACATAGTCCCCTGTGTTTTGTGGGAGTAGCTGATGTGCAAAGGAGGATTGTGGGGATTTATAGGGTCCATTTCCCTCACCCCCCACTCATATACATAAGTGTTAGCAGAATCAGAAACTTATGTACAAACAGGGGGGCACATTAGGCAGCCTGCTCCCTGGGACTATCAATAGTGGATAAATTCCTGATTAGATATTTGACAATCACCCCCATAAGATCTTGCACATGAATGTTACATGAAGAAAAATACCCCAAACATAAATAAGAGTGGAGACACTCCTTAAAATAATTTTCGAACTGTCATCTGCTACATCAGGGCAAAATTAGTTTCTTAGCAAAATGGGAGAATTAGCTTGTTATTTGCATTAAAGGAAAAAAAGAGAATTGCTTGCCCTAATTGAAATAGTCCTGAGGAGATGTATATTTGCATCAAACTGCAGCTTCCTGGCAGCAGTCTCATTGACATCCTTGCCAGTCAGCAGCTGCAAATACGAGCTAGTCTTCTTCTGTGCCAATCTGCTGGTGAGTGGTGCAGAAACATTTTAATTAATGTTGAACTTCTCAAAGTTGAAGTGAAAACAATTACAGCTCAATTTTACTTTGCCTCCTCGTTTTCATCACTTGCATTCTCTCTTCCTCCTCCCTCTCCATTAGAGGACTTCGTTTCACAGTTGGTGAATTATAATCTAATTATTATATTTTAAAGAGGCAGACAAAGCATTGTTTCTCTGTCCTTCAGTTAAAAATCTCTAGAAGGATGAAGGAAAAACTGTTCTTTTCTTGAGTGCCACTTGCAGAGGCAGCTCCCATCATGGACATCTCATTCTTCCCCATCTGTGACTCTCTCCCCTCCCTCTCAAAAGGGATTGCATCTTTCCCTTGACAACTGCTTGCACACCAGACTCCAAGAAAGTTCATAGCCACATCACATGTACATTGGATATGTAAGTGAAGTGATCTGTAGCACTGCTAATTAGACCTAAATTCTTGATTTACTATTTATAAAACAAAATTGATTATTACTTCATCAACAACATTTAAAGCATCATTAAGAGAGGTCTGCTCTAGCAGCCTTAGGTTAAATTTTTTAACAAGCACTTTAGTTGCTAATCTGTGTTATTGCCAACATATGTAAACTTCCTAATGCTAATTGCATTCAGCTGTGAATCAAACAATGTCTAATTCTCTTCAGGATTAATTATGCACATGTGCTGCCTGCATTCCTAAACATGGTTCTCATAAATAATAAGAGATATATCTAGGCAGATGGGATTTTTCCAACTAAATGATCTGTTTATCATGAATAAAACAATTGACATATACTCGACTTCTAATACAAAGTCACCACAGCCTTCACATGTTTTTAATCATAAATAATTACTGCGACAGTTGTTTGTGTGACTTCATGTTGGAATAACCAAGCACTAAAAAGCATGTTCTTCAAGATACTATCTCTATGCTTCTACTTTTTATTTTTTAAAAAAACTGAAGGCAGACAACAGAGTGTTTTATATTGTGTGTTTGGTGAGATAAGCTGACTTCAATAAATGCACAAGTTTTTGGAAGCCCCAGGGAATCTTGCTGAAGTGGATTTTGTAAGAAAAACTGCTACAATCTTTTATATACTGCTTTTTTTCCCCAAGATTTCAAATGTCCAGAGAAAATGCTGCAACATCCCTTTGGGATATTTAAATCATTTTAGAAGTGTTGATTGTTTGCTTTATTTTGAGTAAAATGACTTCAAATTGAGAAGCCCTGCAAAATGGAAAGATGCTTGTAAAAATTGCATTTGACAGAGAAAAAACAATGTACCTTCCGTGAGTAATGGAAGGTATAAATAGAGGTATTCTGTCATATCACGTGTTCAAGGAGGCTCAGTGAACTCATCAGTAGCACCTTTACTTAGAAGACATACATTCCTTGGTTTCCACCAAAAGAAGCTTACGTACAAATGCTTTTCTTTTTTAAAAAAAAGCAAGAGATGAATAATAAAAGTAGTGTTGTTTATAAGATGAACTATTATGCAAAGATCAAGTTTCATCATGGGCTCTTACAGCTGTTACTTTTGGTGGTATTGTGACATAGCTTCTCATGGCTGCATGTATCATTCTGAATTCTTGCACTGTCTGTTTACGTTTTTTCCTAAAACACATAGGTGAATGTAATGCTTAATGGACTGATCGGCCTGATGCCTGAAGCTCTTGTGCATCAAAACAGGTGGAACACAGCAGCATGCAGGCGTCCTCGACTCCCACCCCTCTGGCAATGTGCGCCAAACTACTCCCCAAGGACCATCTCTAGAAGTGATAAAGCAGTTCATTCTCTTTGCTGAGTCAACCACTTCATGTACCCATCAATCTCTGTTGTGATGTGTTTTGTAAGCAGGATGCTGGAACTGAGATCATTAGTTGATTTCATATAACCATCTGATGGGTTTTCAATAGTCTATCACTTCCAGTCACTAGTGACCTAACCTGAATTTGAGCTGGTGACCTAAAGTGGAAACCTCTGTGTTCTATTACTACTTCAACTATGCCACACTTCCCCGTGTTTGGTTTAGGCGAGATAAACTCTCTTGTGGCTATGGATTGTGTGAGAGACAGCCAAGCTATAAAGTGACAAAAAGCTTGATAATCTGGAAAGCATATTTTCAACAGCTTGAACGGCTTTATTTCTAGATGAGCCATTTGTCTGCTTTTTGAAATCATATAATTCATGATAACAGCATGTGGTTGAAAGGATAAAAACAAGTGAAGAGTTAAGGGCACTGTAGCATTCACATTACTCGAAGAAGTACAGACGGAGAAAAAGTATGTAACGCTGAGTGTTCCCTCTGCACTTATGTGACTGCCCAGGGCAGAGTCATCTGCTGCCCAACTGATTAGCAAAGCACCCACAGATAGGTTTTTTGTTTCTTCTGGTGATGCACATTTGCACATGGTACCTTGGTGCAAATAAAAATTATTCCACACATGGATGAAAAAGATTAGAGGGAACATTTGGAACCATCTAAGCTGTCGAACCTGAGTAGGAGAAGCCAAAACATGCGGTAGAATATTTTACCACATGGTAAAGTTACATACCCTATCCTTTTTTTGGGGACTTAGAGCCTGATCCTGCACTAGTGAAATTAGTGGAAATTTTGCCCTCACTGGACTACTATTTTTGTACTGAATTCTTCCCAAAGTTGGTTATTTTGGGAGACTGATAAAGTCAAAGGGGTCAACTTTTTAGATGGTGAAATGAGGCTGGCTGCATTGACTTTGATGGAACTACTAGAGATGATAAAATAAAAATCAGTGAAATTTTCAGGAGAAAATTTTGACTTTTCATTGATAAAAATATTTTCACTAAAATCTGCGGAAAAGAAAACAAAAAACATATGGCCATTTTTTCCCATTTTCCGTAGATTGAGTGTTGGAGGATTAAATGAAGTAAAAACTTAGAGAAAACACAAACTTTTCTCAATGATTGTCATTTTTTGAAAACCCAATTTTCTTAATGTTTGGGTTGATTTTTTTCTTTACCAGTTCTAGGAGCTACCTCAATGTATACCTCCGACAGTCTGCCCAGGCTTTTTGTTTTTAAATTTTGAGCTTTCAGAGTCCCATTGTCATTTCTGAAACTCTGTGAGAACCAGGGAAAGGCTAAATTGGAGCATTTAGCCATAGTGCAGTACCGATGGGAGGAGAAACAGAGAGATAGCCATGTTAGTCTATGTACTATCAAAAGAAAAAAGCAGTACAGTAGCACTTTAAAGACTAACAAAATAATTTATTAAGCTGTAAGCTTTCTTGGGATAGACTCACTTTTTCAGACCTTCAGACATTCAGGTCTGAAGACGTGGGTCTAACCCATGAAAGATCACCACCTAATAAATTATTTTTTTTTACCTATGGGAGGGAGTGTGTCTGTGGAGACACAATGACTCCTGCAGCTAACCAGTAGCATGGGGATTTTGGATGCCAGACACCTGGCCCCTACCATCGCAGCATTTGGGGCAATTAGCACTCTCAGGGATCTACAGAGATTAGTCCCTCCACTCCAGAGAACTCAGGTGATATATGAAAGAGGTTTGTTAGAAGAGGTAGATGCTTTGATCCCACTTCTATGTACCTGCCTGTGGGTCAGGGATAATCTGGCCCCTAATATATGGAGACATACATCTCATAGAACTGGAAGGGACCTCAGGAGATCATTGAGCTGAGTCCCCTGCCCTCTTGGCAGGACCAACCCCCCCCACCATTTTTTTTTAGAAGAAAAGAATATTTGCCCCAGATCCCTAAATGGCCCCCTCAAGAGTTGGGCTTACAACTCTGGGTTTAGCAGGCCAATGCTAACACCACTGAGCTATCCCTCCCACTAATGAACCAGAATTAATCTCATTCCTTTGAAACAAGCCAAGTGTCTGGCCTACAGATGTTATCACACCAGACAAGGCAGATGGTTAAGGAAACACAAAAACAAACCTTCCCATTTAAAAGCATCTGTACCTCAGCCTTTTTGCGTCCTCCCCTGTGCCATGAAGACAGAGGGGAAAAGAGCTTTCAGCTAGAAATTCAGAATCAACCATCAGCAATAAGTTGGGTTCTTGACAGCTGCACCCAAGCCACACAATAAATCAAACAACTAACAACAAAAATAGCAGGTGACTATTGATGAGCCTGAGCCTCATATCGGCTCATGCAAACAGCTCTTTCTGATTGTTTCTAGTTCACAGCAAGCTGAAGTGTAAGCCTAACTATTTACTGATTATAGAACTACAACCTGCTTTTGTGGAAATCGAGACTTGGACCCTGTATGCCCGCCAGGAAAAGAGGCTGAACGTCTTCCACTTGCACTGCCTCAGGCACATCCTTGGAATATCATGGAAGGACAGAGTGACCAACACCGCTGTCCTCGAGCAAGCTGGAATCCCAACCATGCACACCCTCCTCAGGCAGCGTCGGCTCCGCTGGCTTGGCCACGTGCACAGGATGAATGATGGAAGGATTCCAAAAGACATCCTGTATGGTGAGCTAGCCTCTGGCAAAAGACCTCCTGGATGCCCCCAATTGCGCTACAAAGATGTCTGCATGAGAGACCTCAGAGAGGTAGACATCGAGCTGGACAACTGGGAAGAACTAGCAGATGACCGCAGTAGATGGAGGCGGGGTTACATGAGTGCTTTCAGAAGGGCGAGATGAGGATCAGACAGCTAGCAGAGGAGAAGCGAGCGCACAGAAAGCACACTAAGGACTTGCCAGACACCCACCACATCTGCAAGAGATGCAGCAAGGACTGTCACTCTCGTGTGGGTCTTCATAGTCACAGTAGTCGCTGTAAATGAAGTCCTCAATTGAAACTATAAAGGGTGCGATCCATAGTCTATGCAGACTGAAGGATGCCTACTACTACTAATACTGTCTTGCTTCCAGGTTAACAAAATATGTTCACAGAAAAACATGACAGCAATTGTAATGAGCTGGGCCCATTGCCCTTAATCACTCAGGATGAAATTTACCCTCATGCAGGAAATCAGTACAAGGTCAATGCACTGCTGAAGTCCCACTAAGTGTGAATCTAAGTGCCAGATTTTCAGAAGAGCCCAGCTCTTATTTAGGCACCTAAAATATCTAGTCAGATTTTCAAAACAGCTAATTGCTGAGCCCTTATAAAAAATCCAGCTATAAGTGGGAGTTGAGCTGTGAATAGGTTTGCTATTTGTCCTCTACACAGGGGTGAATTTCACTGTGAAGTGCTGAAGGCATTTGTCTGTAGTGCCTTTTACAGCAAACTGGAGAGTGGTCTGTGAGGGGCCTGTATTCCTGCAGCTCTAAGACAGATGAGCCATCTCATCACCTACAAGTGTGGTAGAGGGCTGCAGGATCCAGCAATGAGCCACATGTAAGACCATTTCCCCACCCGTGTGCCCTGTAGTATTTGGAAAAAAAACAAATTATGTTCATGATGCAAAATGTGAAAGACAGGGAAAGGGAATAAAAATTCAGGCTTTTGATATTGTCTTGTACCTAAGCAACCTTTTATTTTTTTGCTGTTACTGATAACAACTGTAAAGACGGAAGTTGCCATAGAGAAGTACTCTGTAAACATAGCCTGCCTCTCAATGTATCACATTCCCATCTATTTATTTCTGTAAAGTTGTCAGGCAGGAAAAACTGGGAAATGAGGACTCACTGGAAAATAAACTGTCAAGGATAAGTCATTGGCTTATTTCTTTTGTGGTACTAGTCTCCTGTTGCTGATCCCTGACTCTCTACAGTATCCCATGCAGCCCAGAACTCTCACTAAACTTTGTGTGACTGTAACTGTCACATCCACCCAATCACATGCAGCTATCCCAAAATGTTAAAAGTCCTGGATCTTTCTGAAGTAAGAGAATCATGGATCCCATGAGGACTATAACAGAAGTTTTTGTGATGTGCCTCACTGTGCTTTGGCTTTGCTTCTTGGCTCTGCTTGTTTGACTATGACTTTGTTTTGTATGAGTCACTGCTGGGGCTGAAGCTAGTTCAGAGCGCTAGAATCCAATTGCTGTTGTGTCCTATTTTAAGTTACCAAAGGCAGCTGATGAAAAATCACCTATATTTGTGATTTGTGTGCTTCTAGCAGTATAGTTGTGGTTGGCGTGTGATGATAATCACTGCTGTTTTTTCAGCTATTGCTGCATGATTCTAGTTATTGCAAGAGTTTATAAGTTGCTCAGAAGAGCTTAAGACATAGGAAGAAATCATGACCCAAATTATATTAGGGAAATTTGGCATTGATGTCACTGTTCCAAGATTTCTTCCGGAGGCCCCTTCCTCCTGTGATTCTTACATAATCAATGAGGCTAGTATGGAGATCTCTGTTCAAGAGATCTGTGGAGGGGAGGAGTAGAGATTAGTAATCATTTGTTGCTAGGAGATGCACAATTAGTGAGCCTTACTCAGAAGTTTCTGGGGTTGGGTGTTTGGGGGTATGTTCAATAGGTTCCATGTGACCGGACTCAGATGCCATGACGACAAAAAAGAATGTGCTCCATGTGAGTAGGAAGATGCTGAGCCATGGGAGCAAAAATCCATCTGTTTTTCTCCTAAATAACATGAAGTGTTTTTCATCATTTAAAAAAAATGTGTATGTTTAAAACAAAAAAGTAGTCGAGTAGCACTTTAAAGACTAACAAAATAATTTATTAGGTGAGCTTTTGTGGGACAGACCCACTTCTTCAGACCATAGCCAGACCAGAACAGACTCAATATTTAAGGCACAGAGAACCAAAAACAGTAATTAAGGAGGACAAATCAGAAAAAAATGATCAAGGTGAGCAAATCAGAGAGTGGAGGGGTGGTCGGGGGGAAGGTCAAGAATTAGATTAAGCCAAGTATGCAAACAAGCCCCTATAGTGACTCGGAAAATTCCCATCCCGGTTCAAACCACATGTTAATGTGCCAAATTTGAATATAAAAGACAGCTCAGCTGTCTCCCTTTCAATAGTGGTGTGAAAATTTTTCTTCATCAACACGCAAACTCTTAAGTCATTAACAGAATGGTCAACTCCATTAAAATGTTGAATAACCGGTTTGTGGATCAGGAGTGTTTTTATGACTGTTTTGTGCCCATAAACTCTTTGTCTAAGGGAGTTAGAAGTTTGTTAATTCACAGGGGCTGTGCCACTGATGACTGCTTTTCTGCTCTCTGGGGCTCCTCATCACCCTATTCTGCTGCCCCAGAAGTTCTGGTCTCTTTGAGCCAAGGCACAGAGCTGGAATCTCTACCTTGTAGCACAGCAATGTAGATAAAGAACAAGTTCAGTTCTTGGAGGGATCAGCTACAAGGCCGTTGACAGTACCCAGGGACCCAACCCCCAAATAAATCCATCTTGTCCCATGTAAAAGCTTTAGGCAGAGAAATCACATAAAGATGTTCATCCCTGTATCAATGAAAGAAAGATGTGCACAGTGACTGTTCCTTCCAGGTAATAATCATTTACTCTTGATAATAAACAAAAGTGTTTTTACTAAGTATAAAAACCAGGATTTAAGTGATTGCAAGTAAAAACAGACTGATCAAAGAAGGTTATGAACCTAGAATGAACAAAAAGATGCAAGCTAGTTCTAGTACACATTGGCTATGGTTACACTAGAAAGTTTTGCTGGCAAAACCCTGGTTTTTTCAACAAAACTCACAGAGCATACACACACAAAATGGGATTTGTTGACAATATCCGGACAAAACACAGCTCTTTTACTGGCAGTGTTCTGCCTCAAAGCTTTGAGGCAGAACGCTGCTGCCGACAGATTCTGTCAACAAAAAAGATGTCTAAACGCCCCTGAGGGGGCATCTCTTGACAGACAGGTCATCCACAACAGTGGGCAGCCCTGTCTGCTGTGCTTCCAGGTGACTGTTTCGTTGAGAGAGCAGCTGGGGAGTCTACTCTCCCGATTTGCTTTTGTGTGTGGCTGCACTCTGTCAACAGAAGTTTTGTCAAGAAATCTCTCCTGACAGTGACTTTTGTTGACAGAGTGTTGTAGTGTAACCATAGCCTAACAAACCTGTGTATGTGCAAGTTCTAATGCTGCTTGATGGAAGGAGCTGAAGAGGGCAGAATGAAGAAGACTAGAGGAGTTCAGAAGGAAAGGCAAAACGTCACAGAGGAAGTTAGACAGAGGAAGGAAAAAGAAATAATTAAATAAACTGTAGTGGGTCTAAAGCAAAGAATTCACAGATGCCTTAAGGATTTTAAGGAGATTAAATTGCAGCTAATGGTTGATTTAATTGTCATGGGCTACAACACCTGTGGGTCTGCTGTGTTAGGAATATGCCAAGCTCATTTCTGTGTTTACAGATCTATATTTCTCCTGTTTTTGTTAATATTGCAATTGATGACAATACTAATATTCTTATTAATATTTATTTTACTGTTAAATATTTTTACAGCACAATGCAAGTATACATCACCTACAAAACACGATCCTTGCCTGCCAGATCTAACAGTCTAATTTAAATGTATAAGGTGTATTGGGTACAAATTAACACTGAGCATTCCTGTACCAAGAAAGTGCTTTAACATCCCTATTTTATGGGTCATGCCACCCAAAATTACCAAGCTTGTCTGCACTGGAGCCCAGAACTCAGGTTTTCTATCAGCCAGTGTCATCATTATTCTTTTACATCACAGCTCCACATCTCCCACCACCAACATAGATGCAGAATGGAACATCTCAGTAGTTCCACTGAGGTTCCATATACTCAGAGTTTACTTAGATTGGAGCATAGCTGTGCTTAAGAAAATGATTCTTCTCAGTGTGAAGGGCTTATTCAGACTCTTGTCTATGTAATTTATTGTGGGCTTGAAGTACTCCACCATGCTGTTTCAAGATGTGCCCTATAGGAAAACATACCGGTATTGGTGCAAATACTGAAGTGCACAAGTACGAAGTATTCTCTTATGCTTTCTACAGGCTTTCACCTGAGTCATATCTCATCACTCAGATATTTGCAAAGGGCTTTTGAGTGTGACCAGGGCAAATAAACTTTTAAATCTGAGTGAATATTTACAGTATTTATACAGATTTTTGTGGTGTACCTTGGGTTCTAGCTGGCAGCATAGACTGGAGCATTTTAATCCAATAGAAAATTCTGAGATTGCCTAAGATTTGGCATCAGCAGGCAGTTACAGAAAATGACAAGTAAAGCTCATTATTATCAGTGTCTACGTCTACACTAGCCCAAATCTTCAAAATGGCCATGCAAATGGGCATTTCGAAGATTATTAATGAGGCGCTGAAATGCACATACAGCACCTCATGGCATGCTGCTGGCCACGGCTCTTTGAAATTCCCGTGTTTCACTGTCGTGAGGCTCGTCCAGACAGGGCTCCTTTTCCAAAGGACCATAGGAACTTCGAAATCCCCTTATTCCTATCTGCTGTTAGGACTAAGGGGATTTCGAAGTTGGCGGGGTCCTTTCGAAAATGAGCCCTGTCTGGACGAGCCACACAGCAGCGAGCTGTGGCACTTTCGAAGTGCCGCAGCTGGCGGCATGCTAATGAGGCGCCTAATATGTATTTCAGCGCCTTATTAGTAATCTTCGAAATGGCCATTTGCATGGCCATTTCAAAGATTTGGGCTAGTGTAGACGCGGCCAGTGTGAAACAATGGGATTTAAGTGTTTCTATTTTAAAATATTAGGCTCCTGATTTCCCACTGCTAATTTAAATTAAACTGAACTCACTTACACCAGGGGTGAATGCGACTGTAGTTCTGTCAACATGGAGCAGCCGGACTACCCTGCCCTCTCTCAACAGCTGCAAACAGGCTGTCAGGAGAACTGGAAGCCCTCTCTGTCGACAGAACTGTCTACACGGGCCCCCCGTCGACTAACACTGTTGACAGAGGTGTTATACCTGACTGGGGAGAGGTATAACACTGCTGGCTGAACAGCTGAGTTTTGCTGACAAACTCTCAACAGAAAGCTTTAACCATGTAGATCCTCAGCGAGTTTTCTTGACAAAAGCCCAGTTTTGTTTACAGAAGTTTCCTGTGTAGATGTAGCCAATTTGATTTCAGTGGAGTTCCTTACAGGCTTACCATCCTAACTGGCAGGTTTGTGGCTATGAAATTCCCTCAATACAAAAAAAAAAAAAAAGGGTTTCAGCCCACTAGTGTTTTGTAGGATTGACACTTCAGAGTCACATGTTGGACTGTCTGCACCCAACTATCTTTAGATATACTGTGTAACAGAGTTTGTCATACTCTGCTGGCTATTCCTTTTAATATCTGTAGTCAAGGCATTTTGCTAATTTGCTTTTTTTTTAAGTAAAATACTATAAGGGCTTAATGAATGCTGTTTTTAAAAGCTTGGCTCTACCAAACCATAAAACTTTCTGAAATTTTACTGGAAATTATAAACCTACAATTAAACTATGAGTAAAGAAAACAATAATTCATAATTTCACACTTGGTAAATATATTTTTATTGGCAAAGAAAATTATATATATCTCCACACCATAGTAAGTCATGGTAACATAACAAACATATATGTTACTTTGAAGTTTTAATGTTCTTTTTGAAGTATAAAGCACCTTTTAAAATGTATTTATAACTGGTATAAAACACATAAACAATATAAAGCTTTCAAAGTTGTAGTCATTACAGGTATTAAATGCACTCATAATTTTACCTGTCTCCATTCAGTGGAGATGACCTGTTATTTGGTACATTTGGGATGGAAATATTCCTGTTCAATTCATGAAACATTTATAGCTATACTGGTACTAGTCTGTAGCAACTGTTTTATGTACAGACACACGCGATACTTATAGAAATACTGAAATGTGGTACCATGAAAATTAATATTCTGCTCTTTCCCTGTAGACCTTTTGAATAAGAGACTTTATATTATTTCTACAGAAACTTGATATAAACCTATTTATATTAAATATCGTTCACTTTATTTCCTGTAATTTTTAGCATTAAACCAATATCTTCCACAGAATTTTATATTTTTATGTATAGTTTGGATGATTAGTTTACATTTTTACTGTGCTATACATATTTAGAAATATGTATACTACACAAAATGTATGTTACTATGTACATGGTATGCAGAATACTCTTTAAGTTTAGGAAGTACAATAATCTGAAATTTCTTATACAGCTTCTGCCCTTGGTATTACATCAATTACATTACAGTTGATTTTCAAAATGTTTAGTTTAGCTTCCACTGAAGTCAGTGGTAAAAATTTGACATGTCTGTATGACTTAGGAGTGGCAAGTGAGTGAGAGATTATGAATGTTTATTATTTCTATTATGGTAGCACCTAAGACCCCTCTTGTTCTAAGAAATGTACATGCACGGGGTAAAAAAAAAATCCTGCTCCAAAGACCTAGCAATCTAAGAAGGGAGAGAGAGAATAGGAGAAAGAAAGTTTCATGATCTTCATTTTATAGATAAGAACTGACTGATGTACAAGTGATGATGTGATTCACACTGAAACCCAAATCTCCGGAGTGACTGTATGGTTCTTAATAACAAGATTTGTTAAGGTATGGAGGTAATTCTGATGATAACATGCTAGCATAGATAAAACCTTTACTCTACATCACAATCATGTTATCATGTATTTTGTTTATGCCTCATGTTCAGCTATACAGGGCTCAGGGAAACATAAAAACTTCTCATGTGATCTATATTATAATTTCTATAATTTCTATGCACAAAAATTGTATGTCCTTAAAGTCTGATGTTTAATTCCTGGTGTCACTTGCACCCACGGCCTGGAAACAAGTTCTAAATGCTTCTAGAAGGGGTGAAATCTCTTTTCATGGTGAACTTTGGAGGGTTGTGGAACAGCAGATCTCACACCCCCAATAGCCATGACTACACGTGCACGCTATTTCGAAGTTGAAATCGACGTTAGGCGGCGAGACATCGAAGTCGCTAACCCCATGAGGGGATGGGAATAGCGCCCTATTTCGACGTTCAATGTCGAAGTAGGGAACGTGTAGATGATCCGCATCCCGCAACATCGAAATAGCAGGGTCCTCCATGGCGGCCATCAGCTGGGGGGTTGAGAGACGCTCTCTCTCCAGCCCTTGCGGGGCTGTATGGTCACCGTGTGCAGCAGCCTGTAGGCCAAGGCTTCTGGCTGCTGCTGCTGCAGCTGGGGTTCCATGCTGCATGCACAGGGTCTGCAACCAGTTGTCAGCTCTGTGTATCTTGCGCTGTTTAGTGAAAGTGTGTCTGGGAGGGGCCCTTTACGGGAGCGACTTGCTGTTGAGTCCGCCCTGTGACCCTGTCTGCAGCTGTGCCTGGCACCCTTATTTCTATGTGTGCTACTTTGGCATGTAGACGTTCCCTCGCAGGGCCTATTTCGATGTGGTGCTGCGCAACGTCGATGTTGAACATCGACGTTGCCAGCCCTGGAGGATGTATAGACGTTATTCATCGAAGTAACCTATTTCGATGTCGCCACATCGAAATAGGCTACTTCGATGTAGGGTTCACGTGTAGACGTAGCCATGGGAGCAGGACTGAAAATGGCCTGTTTTGGGCCTCAGGAAATGAACATTTGACTTTCAACCCCTGAAGTCAATGGAAGTGATGGCTCCAACTTCAGTGAGAGCAAGATGAAGGCACTAAGGACAAGGTCAACCTGTTTATCTAGTAGGTATTTTTTCCCCTAGGTAGTATGGTAATACATGAACAACAAGAAATCTTGTGGCGCCTGATAGACTACAATATTTTGGAGCACAAGCTTATGCTCCAAAATATCTGTTAGTTTATAAGTTTCCACAAGGCTTCTTGTTCTCAAATATACAGACTAACACAACTACCTCTCTGATACAGTAATACATGTCTTCATTAGTAATACTTTTAATTTGTATTACATTGTTTAGAAATGTGTTATTAGCTTTATAGCTGGCCACAGAGCTATGCATATGCTTACAGCTAAGCTTTCCACTTGTCCTATCTTAAATGCCATGAATAGATATTTTCCATTGTAAGGCTGATTTTCTCTCAAGCTTTCTGAATAAGCTCCTTTCTTCAGATTTTCTTACATGCTTACCTTTGGCATAATTTTTACTAAAATCATGTTTTAGGATTATTAAATTTTAGGTAAAAAGTCAGGCCATCCTCAGCTGCATTCTTGTCTGTCAGAGCTAGCCTTCTGAATACTGCCTTAATGAACTAGCTAGTCATCTTCTGGCAGAATTTTTCACCCTCTTTGCATTTTGCTCAGATGTTTACTGTTCACAAAGCCATCAACAAGAAAACTGGGACTGTCTGTTTGCACCATTCTTGCCCAGGGATATGGCCATAGGAAGAATATCTTCTATAAGACTTCAATATGTTACGGCAAGGAGGCCCTGAAGGAGACCTTCATGCAACCTGTAGAAGGGTTGAATGAAGAAGTAACACACCCTTGAGTCCAAAATATCGCTTATGCAAGTTTCTTCCTCCTCCTCTCAGCACTATCTTTGTCTAGTGCAGATTTCCATCAGAGATAGCTGGGAGTAAAGGCAACATAACAGCTTTTTCAGTGGCAGACTCTTTACCATCTCTCCAGAGAGATATGTAGCAATAGAATTTTTGTTCCTTAAATACAGGGGAGTCCAAGTTGTAGTATATACACAACACCCCCTTCTACAGAAGAGGGAGATGCAACAGAAACTCTCATCACCATGACATATATTTGATGGAGTTACTATACACACGTGGGAGAAAATAGTTTGCAGGCCCTAATCTTTATGCCTGTCTTGAAGTTTGTAGTGCTTCTACATTTCTGTCTTCCTACCATGTGTCTTTTTTGTGCTTCTTTTTGTTTTAATTTTGTTTCCTTTCTTTTTCCAACCAAACATTAATGTTGCCAATAATTAGATCTTCAATATTTTTTTCTTTCAGAAGTTAATTTTTGTTTTTTGTTTCCATGTTGTATAATTATTTCCATTCTTTTGGGTAACAAATATAGGTAGTTTCACTATAAAGCAAAATAGGTCTGCTATCTATTATATGTCTGGTATGTCGGATATGTTGGTTCAATGACAACTTCAAAATGCGTACTGCACAGTTTCGATTATTTTGCCTTTGCTTTGTGTGCTTGTGTCATCTAGTAGGTGAAAAATTTGTCAAAACAGGAGAAAGTAGAGATTTCATTTGTACTATTTTCCCTTCCATTATAGTTCCAACACCACTGAACGATATTATGGCCCATATCTACTAAAAGTCTTGCTGATTGTTTTGTACAAGCAGGAATTCCAGACAGAAGCAAATCACTTCCATATTGCAGGCAGACTAGACAGATGCTTTCCATTAAGAAATGTGTTTATTTTGGAGTTTGAGGGTTTTTGTTTAATTGAAGATTAATTTTCTTGAAACCTGTAACATTCACACTAATGCTGAACTCTTTAATTCATGTTTAATTTGAACATATAAGATGTAGTTAATTAGATTTTGGTTTCAATTCATCAAGAACAAACTTACAGTTATTAGTGATCTCTCTGGTACCAAGAGGCTATGCTTTTCTTGTGAAACTCCATAGCATGTTGAGATACATTTGCTACTTCTGAATGTACAATGTAAGTACATATAATGCATACGTAAAATGTAAGTGAAATAATTCAGATAATTTGTTTATAAACTAAGTTTTGGGTCAACATTGCTGAGTATTATGAATAACATTTTGGTTTAACTGTAGAATAATTGCCCATGCAATGTGTTATAACTAAAATGAATACAGTTAGTGAATAATACTTAACTTCACTAAGTACAATGGAATCTCTTTAATCCATTCTGATAATGGAGAATGAATTTCTTTAATCCCCATCATATATATGGCAGGGAGGCCTGATGGACTGGTGAAATTCACAGACCAGTGAGTGCTGAGGGTGGGGACAAAGCATAAGCTCCAGCCACCAGTAAGGGCCTGAGCCCTTTTTCAGAGCATTACTGAGTGCCAGGAGCAGGACTTAGCATCTGGCAGTGAAGTAGTCTGCAGAGTTCATGGAATTGCTCACAACAGCTGTATCCTTGGCCCAGCAGAGGAATTTCACTGGTTTGTTTTTTCAGTAAACTGCAAACCCAACAACCAGTATTGGTGATTTGCAAAAATGCAGTTTACCAACACATAATTGGTGAGTTTCTCTCTGCAAGGTAAATGCATGACACTAATGAGGAAGTCCAAAGCATTTCTTTATCCTCTTGAACTGTTTCCTGTCCACTCAGGGCCTTCTTCTTGCGAGCCCTAACTATGCTGTTAGATTTGAGGCACTTCCACAGTGCATTTTTCCCATGGAATGGTGTTACGAGTCTGTCAGTATGTTTACACTTCAGTGTAAACCCAGGCTTGAGACTGGGCTCAAGGCAAACTCCTCTGGTGTCTGCACTGTAATTGGACTTGGGCTTGGGCCACAGATCCTAGGACCCTGCAGGACTGAAGGGTTCCAGTTCAGCTGGGACCAAGAGTCTAAGCCCTATTGTTTTTCAGTGTAGCAATACCCGTTTGATTTGGGTCGTAGGGGTCATTCGGAAGTACCTCACAGTTCATTGGGATGACTGCTTAATTCCTCCCTATCCTAAAAAACACACTATTAAGAATGGAAGTCTGCTTGATGCAGTGTGGACACCAGAGCCCCAGGCTGAGCCAAGATTAAAAAATTCTTAACATAGCATTAAGTATCAGTGTAGGCAGTCAAGCCCTGGGTTTCCTAACAGGTCAACTGACTCAAGTCCCACTGGCAATGTCTACATGAGACACATCTGCTGACAGAAGTGACTGTCAGAAGGGATGTCTCAGAACAACTTCTGTTGAGAGATCACATCTACACATAAAAGCAGATCGAAAAAGTGATCCATTCTGTCGACAGAGAGCAGACAGACTGCTTGGCTTGCTCTTGACAGAATGGCTGATTGCAAGCTCTCAAACAGGGCTGCCCGGTGAACAAAAGGGTCCTGGAGTGTCTACACAATTGTTTTGTCAACAGGAAGCTGTTGAGAACAGAGTTATACCTGAATGTGGAGAGGTAGAAGGCTGCCAGCAGATGTGCTTTGTCAACAAACTGTCAACAGACTGTCGACAAAGCACTTTTTGTGTGTAGACACTCTTCAGGTTTTCTGACAAAAGCCCAGTTTTTCTGGAAAAACCCTGTCAAGCAGACATAGCCACTAACTCCTACTCCCACTAACTACATTGCAGTGTAGCTATAACCTTAGGCTATATCTAGACTGCAGGGTTTTGTTGATAAATCCACTATTTTTTTTGACAAAACTCGAGGAGGAGCCAAATTGCAAAGTGTGCTCTGTTAACAGTAAGTCAACAAAAGAGAATGGTTTTGTTGACAGCCATACCCCACTCACCACGAGGAAGAATGCCTCTGTTGAGAGAAATCTGTCAACCAAAGGCAGGCGTGGACGTTGTGTGGGGCCTTCTGCTGACAGAAGAGGCCTCTGGCACATCTACACAGAGCTGTTCTCCTGGAAGCTCTATGCTAACAAGCAATCTCGCAATTTCGAATGTCTGCTCATTAGCATACTCACACAGCTAATCAGCATAGCTGTGCAAGATCTCCCTGTTGACACCTGGGACAGGTGACATTCTGCTGACAGGCTTGTGGGAGGCTGGATGAGCGTCAGGCCCTGGGAGTCGGGGTGGTGGCCCTCCCATCACTTGCCATGGCTGGAAGCAGGCTAGGCACAAGGGCATCAGCATGATTCCAGACACACCGAGGAGTGCAGCACATGGCACATGGGCATGCCTGCATGAGTGAGGCAGCACCTGTTCATGTGGACAGTGCTGTGAGCCACAGGTATGTGAGTGGGCCCTGGGGAGGGCCAGGCTGCCCCCATCTTCCCTGCCACCCATGAGGGGACCCCTTTGTGGATGGACATACCCCCGGCTGCTAGCCCATTGTCTGGGGTGTGGGGTGGCAGCAGCCAGCATGGTCCTGGAGGCACCTTGGAGTCCCTGTGCGGCATGGTCCACTGTGCAGGCCACACATCTTTGCTCCCTGGGTATCCCCATTCCCTGGCTTGAAGAGTGTTGATCCCTGCTTACGGTGGTGGGCATGGGCTGTGTTGCATGAATGACTGACCTTTTCTTCTTCCTTGTGTTCTGTACAGCAGGACCTGCAGTGACTGAGGGCCAGGCAACCCCAATGAAACTGCCAGACCACCCCCAGATCCAGAGGAGGAGGTGGAGGGTGCATGAGGACATAATGTGGCAGCATGTCACTGTCATCAAGGACATCCAGCACAACCCTGACCTACCGCATCTCAGAGGATGTGGAGTTGCGGTCATGGGTGTGGGATCAGCTGATGTTCCCCTGTGACTCAGTCACCAGAATCAGGTGGGACATGCTGGCCCAGGATCTCACTGCTTCCCCAACTATCCTACACCCTCCTGCCCTCCTGCCATCCCGCAAAGCCCCCTGGGCCCCTACTTCCTGCCTGGTCACCTAGGT
Source organism: Carettochelys insculpta (assembly GCF_033958435.1). Taxonomy (NCBI): domain Eukaryota; kingdom Metazoa; phylum Chordata; order Testudines; family Carettochelyidae; genus Carettochelys; species Carettochelys insculpta. The sequence goes on from NC_134137.1 coordinate 330,627,449, forward strand.
GATGGCCATGCTGTAGACTCCAGTCCCCCAGCCCCTCTGCCTCCCCATGCCCCCCTGCTCTCCATGCCCTCCACCACCTGCCCCCACAAACCCAGACCCTGCACCAGGGCCCTCTTTTCTATGCCTCCTCCTGGTCCTGGACCCAGATCAGCCCCAAAGGGAGCCCTGAACACATAGCAGGAGGAGATCCCAAAGCTGACACTGCTCATGGTCCTTCTTCCCCTTGGGTTTGCGGCCCCTTCCCCCATGTTCTGAGGCCTCCCACCCCCTGTCCATGTCCATGACCAACCCTAGCCCCACTCCATGTCCAAGTTGAGAATACCCCACAACCCCACAGTCCCAGACAACACCACTCCACACTTTGTAAATAGCTTGCACATTAAACTCAGTTATTGTTCACCATACAAGCATCTACCTTTATTGTGCAGGAGTCAGGGAGGGATGAAGGGGCAGAGGGAGGGGTCAGGGTGTGGATGGGCTAGAGCTGTGGCCTGAGGCCCTTGCTGGGGGGTGGTCTGGGGAGGATTACTAGGGTCTTTGGGAGAAGCTGTCTTTCATGACCTTCTGGCTGTGCACATTTATGGGCCTTGTGGATGCTGGCTGTGCTCAGCTGCTCAAACGCTCGGCCTGCACAGCCAGTGTCTGTACGCACCTTGGGAAGAAGGCCTCTCCCTTCCCCTCCATGACGTTGTGGAGGTTACAACAGACTCCTACAAACTCAAGGATGTTGTGCTTCCCCCATGTTGAAGCAGGTCAGCAGGCAGCTGAACCATGCCTTGAGGCAACTGAAGGTGCACTCAGCCTTCATCCTGGTGTGGTTCTGGTGCTAACTGAATTGTTCCCTGCTGGGGTCAAAATGTCCAGTGTGCAGCTTCATCAGCCATGGCATGAGGATGTAGGTTGTGTCTTCCACAATGCAGACCGACAGCTGCACATCCCCAACCACTAGCTCATGGTGGTGGGGTGCTGACAAATGTGCCTGCCTCCAGCTTCCAGCATAGCTTGGAACTGAGGAACATGTGGACATCATGTATCCTGCCTGGCCACCTGACCTAAATGTCTATGAACTGTCCACAGTGGTTGACCAGGGCCTGCAGCACCATGGAGAAATATCCCTTCCTGTTGATAAACTTGGTCACACAATGCTCCTGGGTGTGGATTGGGATGTTGGTCCCATTGATGGCTTCAATACAGTTTGGGAACTCCAGGGCAGTGAATACAGTCATAACCTGCTCAAGCTCTCCCACATGGATGACCCTCTACAGCAGGATCAAGTTGATGGCCCACACAACCTGCAAAGGGAGGTATCCAAACACACGTGACCGGGATGGAGGGAGGGAGTACCTGAGTCCTTGGGAGGTCCCTGGCCCCCTCCAGTCTGCTTCCCCACAGCCCTCCAGGAGACCCCCCATGGGGCTGCCCCCTCCAGCAGCCAGGCTATGTGAGGGTGTAATGGCCTGATCCCCCAGGGATTGGGCTTCCCCCCCTGCATCTCCCTCCCCCCCAACCACATCTCTCACCCCCACTTCCCTAGGATCACTCTTTAGTGGGATGCCCCTCCCATGCAGGGATCACAGCCTGAGGGTGCATTACCTCCATGAGGAGGGCCCTGACAGTGGACTTCCCCACGCCAAACCGGTTGCCCACTGACTGGTAGCTGTTGAGGGTGGCAAGCTTCCAGAGTGTGACTGTGACCCTCTTCTCCATGGGGATAGTGGGCCACATCTGGATGTCATGTCTCTGGAAGGCTGGGACGAGCTAGGCACAGAGCCCCAAGAAAGTGGCCTTCTACATGTGGAAGTTTTGGAGCCACCAATGGTCATCCCACTGCTCTATGACCAGGCAGTCCCACCAGACCAAACTGGTGTGGTGCCTCCAGAGCCACCTGCGTACTGTGGGTGCAAGTGTGTAGCTCCTGTGGCCAGGATGGCAGTCCCAAAGATGATCTTGAGTTTGACCTTGCTGAGGAACAGGAAGGCAGCTGCCAGAAAGTTCAGTACAAGCTGCAGCATGCCTGTGTGGGGCTATCACAATCCCAGGGGCCACTTCAGCAGCGTGGCACCCAGGGACTGGCAGTCTTGCCTGCAAACACAGGGTAACTACAGCAGGCAGTGTGAGAGCTCTACTGTTCCTCGCAGGGATAGGCAAGCCCACAGCGGCTGTGTCTACACTAGCCCCAAACTTCGAAATGGCCATGCAAATGGCCATTTTGAAGTTTACTAATGAAGTGCTGAAATGCATATTCAGCACTTCATTAGCATGTGGGCAGCCGCGGCACTTTGAAATTGATGAGCCTCGCCGCCGCGCGGCTCATCCTGATGGGGCTCCTTTTCGAAAGGACCCTGCCTACTTCAAAGTCCACTTATTCCCATCAGCTCATGGGACTAAGGGGACTTCGAAGTAGGCGGGGTCCTTTAGAAAAGGAGCCCCGTTGGGACGAGCCATGCGGTGGCGAGGCGCATCAATTTTGAAGCGCTGCAGCTGCCCGCATGCTAATGAAGTGCTGAATATGCATTTCAGCGCTTCATTAGTAAACTTCGAAATGGCCATTTGTGTGGCCATTTCGAAGTTTGGGGCTAGTGTAGACACGGCCAGCAGGAGCAGAGAATGGATGTCTGGAAAGGTCCCTTTAAGAACACATCTCCACAGGGCTCCGGCACCAGCTCCTGGAAGGAACAGGAGACCAGCAATCCTGGCTGATGTGGTTCCGGGTGGCCGTTTTGTCAAAAGAATAGCCGGGCTATTTGGCCACTCTCCATCAGAAGAGATGATTGCTCTTCTGATGCTCCTTGGTGTCTGGGTGCACTCGGTCAACTGGAGTTTTGTTGCAAGACATCTTCCAACACAAACTTCTGTTGACAAAAGCCTGCCATCTAGACCTAACCTTAGAGAACAGATACCACTCTGTCTCTGTTCCGATACACAATGCCCTCTGCACAATGCTCAAAAGATCAGGCTAGCTGTACTGTTGTCAGTCAGCTGTATCACAAAATAGTGTAGCAATAGGCATGCTGTATGCCTGCACGTTTGGTGAAGCTCCAGACCTAGTGCATCTCATCTCTTACAATGTGCTTCACCTAATGGATACAGTCTAGTCCTGTGCTCATTTATTTTTCTGATGTTCTGCCAAAAGATTTATTAAATTATGTAAACAACACCTGTTGAAGACATTGTGAGACAAACTCCCACAGCGAGGTCAAACATTACATAGTGTAGGTCAAATCTAATATGAGTTGGCTTAACCCAGCAGCTAAAGTCAAGTGAGTCATACCTGTTCATATCAGCAGTAAATATGGCCCTATATGTATCTGCCTACATGCCTTAAATGTCTTGTTGGACGTGATGGAGCACAGCTTCAATTTATAGCATAGCTATTGAGTTAGGTGTTTTATGAGAATTTTCACTTAAATGCTTTTTTTCTATCTCTGTTTGAACTATATGTTCTTACACAGTCTTTATTATTTTGCCTCTGCCTACACCTGTAAGAAGGATGTAAGTCAATCCACAGCTTAAGTTCATTCACATCAAATACATCTCCCAATTTAACAACACTTTATGTGCTACAGTTCAGAAAATCCATAATATTTACATGCTTTTCTTGTGAAAAGAAACATACAACATAAAAAAATCAGCTATTAATCATATTAAATCATTACACTCATCTCATATTATCACATTAGGTATTTATGAAATAAATAAATCGCAAAGGGTAGGGCAGTTTAAAAATGGTGTATAAATTGTACACATGGCTGCCTGTGTTAATGACATTTTATTTAGAAATACACTTTATTTCATTTGGAAAACACACTTTATTATAAAGTCAGAAATATCATGACAAATTGGAAAGACACATTAAATTATCATTTAATGAGTAAGTTTAATAAAATCAGCTTAATCGGAAGTATGAAAAAGTAATAGCAGGCATAAAGAGAGCTGTAATCCCATTTATTCCTATTGAGAAACCATTCCCAAATTCCATTGAAATATCAGAAAAATATAGGATTGGCCTATCTTCAGTACAGCTTACTCTGGTGATAAAAACAATAAGTATCCAAACTTGGAACCTTTTGAGATTTCCACATTGTCACAGTCTTAATGTGTCTGTACCTGTATTTCAAGTCTGTGGTCACTTGAGGACAGCCACTTAATATTTCTGGCTCACAGCTGTCACCTCCCTTCAGTGAACACCCATGTTTCACTCTCTCCCAACTGTGGATTTTGAAACTGAAAAACTCCATTGCTGATACTGTGCTATCTTCAGCAAACCAGTCTGCTTAAAGGTCAATGTCTCTACTTTAATTTCCTTGAAAGGCTATGAGCTGTGTATTGCCGGCAGTTACAAGTAACCACACAGCTTTTCCTAAGTAAGCACCTTTATTCTTCAAGTAAAAAGCATAACAGAATGGAAATACACAAAACAATACAAACACTTAAACAAAGGCTGAACAGATTAGGAATCTCCCATCAGTCTTATAGGGTCCCAGTTAGCCAACATCTTTCTCTTGCAGAAGGGTTAGGGTAGACCTTGAACAGATGGTCTGTTCATCTCAGATTTGTAGGAAAACAGGGACCACTATGATGATCTAGCCTGACCTACAATGTATAACAGTGTCATGGAACTTACCCAAAATAATTTTTAAAGTAGAAGAATGGTTTGCTCTTGTGCCCTTAGTAATGTCTCTTTGAAAAATTATCAACTGTCTTTGACTGTTTTTCCTTATAGTCTTACTTTCCATGGGACCTTACTACCTGTTGTCTGAGGCTGCTGCTACACTACCCTTTTCCCATTGGAGGTGCCATGGTAATGAGACAATTTGAAGCAGGCTAATAAGGTGCTAATGTGCATATTCAGCACCTCATTAACATAATTGTGGCCATGTGAACAGACTTCAAATTGCAGATTGAAGGTGAAGATAGGGGCAGCTTCAAAATAATCACCCAGCTTCGACATTTCCTTACTCTCACAGAACTAGATGGGAGTAAAGGAATGTCGAAGTGGAGCACTTATTTCAAAGCTGCCCCCATCTTCACTGTCAGTCTGCCATTCGATGTCTGTTCGAGCGGCTGCCATTATGCTAATGAGGCACTGAATGTGCATGTTCGTGCCTCATGAGCCTGCTTTGAATTGCCTCATTATGATGGCACCTTCGAGAGGAGAATGGTAGTGCAGCAGCAGCCTGAGTTTACTAATGTCTCCCTCAAATCTATTGTCTTTATTTTGCTGTTTTCCCTTCTACCACTCCTTAGAATTACGAAAGCTATCATTTCATGATCACTTTCACCCACGCTGCCTTTCACTTGCAAATTCTCAATAAGTTCCTCCCTATTCATTAAAATCAAATCTAAAAAAGCTTCCCCCTTGTAGCTCTCTACCTTCCGAAATATAACATTGCCTTCAATGCATTCCAAGAACCTGTTAGATACTCTGTGCCTTGCTGTGTTCTTCTCCCAACAGATATCTGGATAGTTCAAGTATCCACATCACCATCAAGTTCTGTGCTTTGGATGATTTTGGCTGTGTCTAGACTAGCCCCCAACTTTGAAGGGGGCTTGGTAATTAGGCTGTTGGGAGATTACTAATGAAGTGTTGCGGTGCATGTGCAGCACTTCATTAGGCTAAATCTCCCCCATGGCAACTTTGAAGTGTGAAACTTGAAAGTACCAGCTTGCGTGTAGCCATGGGTACTTCAAAATGCCCTCACTCCTTTGAAGTCCCTTTACTCCTCAAAATTTTGAGGAGGGACTTCGAAGTAGCACGGGCACTTCAAAGTACCCACGGCTGACCTGCGGCTACACGCAAGCTGACACTTCTAAGTTTCATCCTATGAAGTTGTGGCGGCGGAGATTTAGCCTAATGAAGTGCTGCATAGGCACCATAGCACTTCATTAGTAACCTCCCAATACCCTAATTCCCATGCCCCCTTTGAAGATGGGGGCTAGTTTAGACACAACCTTTATTAGTTGTTTACAAAAAGCCTCATTCACTTCTTCTTACTGGTTAGGTGGTCATAGTAGACTCCTCCCATTACATCACCCCTGCTTTGTACCTCTTTTAACCTTACCCAGAGACTCTCAACAAGTCTGTTTCCTATGTCCATCTCGACTTCAGTCCAAGCGTACACATTCTTAGTATATAAGGCAACACCTCATCCTTTTTTCCCCTGCCTGTCCTTCCTGACCAAACTGTACCTTTCTATACCAATATTCCAATCATGTGTATTATCTCATCAAGTCTCGATAACAAAACCTATGTTATGCTTGTGTTTATTTACGAGCATTTCAAGTTCTTCCTGCTTATTCCCTATACTTATTGCATTTGTACACAGACAATGTAGATACTGATTTCACTTTACTCTCCAGTTCTGCCTTGTCCCTCCTTTACTTCTGCTATTATAGCCCATGCTCCATCCAATTTCTGACCTATCTCTGAGATCTCTATGGTGTTCATTCACCTGTGGGCTTTGGTCACCTGCCTCCATTGAACCTAAGTTAAAGCTGTCCTCACTAGGTTAGCTAGTCTGTATCCAAATACTCTCTTACCTTTCCTGGATAGATGAACTCCAGCTCTGCTTAGCAGTCCTTTTTCTTTAAACATCATCCCATGGCCAAGGAAGCCAAAGCCTTCGTGGCAACACCAACTCTGCAGCCAGGCTTTCACCTCCAGGATGCACCCACCTCTGCCTGGAACCCTACCTCTGAGCACCAGGGCTGAAGAAAACACTACCTGCACTCCATACTCTCTGACCTGCACCCCCAGCGCCCTTTAGTCACTCTTTATCTGCTCACGGAGACACCTTGCAGTATCATTTGTGCCCACGTGGATAAGTAGCATGGGGTAGTACTCAGAAAGCTGGATGATCCTCGACAATCCCTCCATAACATCTCAGATCTGGTCCCCTGGCATGCAGCACACCTCCCAGGTTGTCATGTCAGGACAAGAGATGGGTGCCTCCATCCCCCTCAGAAAAGGGTCTCCAACCAACACTACCCTATGTTTCCTCTTCACAGTGGTGGTTGCAGACCTCCCAGCCTTGGGGGTGCGTGGCTTCTCCCCTCCTTAGGGGATGATTCCTTATCTCTGATATCCAGGTCAGCATCATGGTTCTCCAGTACCAGAGTGGGAGGGTTAGACACAGAGGTGGAGCACTGCCTGCTGCGAGAACTAACCAGCTGCCAGTGCCCCCTCTTCCACCAGTGATGTGCCCGCAGTCTGCTGTAGCTGGATAGATTCCTCAGCCTTAGAAGTCTCCATGTGGATACTGACAAGGAATTCCTCATGGGCTTTGATATTCCTCAGCCTAGTCACTTCCTCCTGCAGCTCTCCCACCTGCTTCCTGAGAGATTTCACCAGCAGGCACTTTTCACATTGGAGGGTCCCCTTAGTCTGGATTTCTGTAATTTGGAAATGTGAGCCACCATCTTGACAAAACCACACCACGATCTGGGTAACGGTATCCAGGGTCAGGTGGTCTGTCTAGCTACAGGTGCAGGTGGAGCAGTGCGGGCACAGGTGATGCAAGTCTTCCTAACCATAGTAGAACTCTGACAGACTCCCTCTTGCAAAGTCCCTCTTAGACTCCCCTGTTAGCAGCCCTGTTGGCAGCCCCCTGCTAGTAATAAGTTCCTGCTGGTCACTTGGCCTCTGGCTTATAAAGTCTTCTCTCCTTTGGTCCCTCCTACCCCCTGCTGAGTCACAGGGGAAGGTGTTCAAACACTGGCCCAAACACTATCTGCCACAGTAACTGAAATGCAAATTCAAACAAAGGAAGAAGTAAATAAAGGTTTCTTCAGGCAACTAAGAGAAGCTCCCCGATCGCAGGCCCTGGTTATCATGGGGGACTTGAATCACTCTGACATCTGTAGGGAGACCAATACAGCAGCACACAGACAATCCAGGAAGTTTTTGGAGAGTGCTGGAACCAGCCAGAAACCATGCACAATTTGATCTGCTGCTCACAAACAGGGAGGGATTAGTAGAGGAAGAACATGTGGGTGGCAACCTGTGATGCTGTGATGATGTATTGGTCAATTTCAGGATCCTGATGAAAGGAAGAAAGGAGAGCAACAAAATACACACCCTGGACTTCAGAAAAGTCAGGTCTTGACTCCCTCAGAGAACTGATAGGCAGGGTCCCCTGGAATGCTAACATGAAGGGGAAAGAAGTCAAGAGCTGACAGCACTTTAAAGAAGTCTTGTTGAAGATACAGGAACAAACCATCCCAGTTCATAGTAAGAAAAGCAAATATGGCAAGTGACCAGCCTGATTTAACAGAGAAATCTTTGATGAACTTAATTGCAAAAAAGCAAGGAAGTGGAAACTTGGAGAGATGACTAAGAATGAGTATAAATATATTGCTCGAGCATGCAAGGGTATACTTAGGAAGGCCAAAGTGCCATTGGAATTGCAGCTAGCAAGAGATGTGAAGGGTAATAAGAAAAGTTTCTACAGGTATATTAGCAAAAAAAAATGGGTGATCAGGGAGGGTGTGGGAATTTTACTGGATGAGGGAGGTAACCTGGTGACAGATGATACTGCAGAAGCTGAAATAATCAGTGGGGTTTTTTGCCTGTCTTTACTTTCCAGACAAGATCGGCTCTCACAGTACTGCACTTGGCAACATAGAATGGGAAGGAGGTAGGCAGCCCACAGTGAAGAAAGAACAGGTTAAGAACTATTTAGAAAAGTCGGATATAAACAAATATATGGGTCCGGATTTACTGCATCGAGGCTGCTGAGGGAGTTGAAAGATGTCTTTGCAGAGCCTTTGGCCATTATCTTTGAAAACATGTGGAGGTCAGGGGTGGTACTAGGCAAATGTAATCTCTGCCTTTAAAAAAGGGAAGAAGGACACTCCAGGGAACTATAGATCATAAAAATCAGAGAGGAGATTCTCAAGGATTCCATTGTGAAGCACTTGGAAGAGAGGAAATTGATTAGGAATAGTCAACATGGATTCACCAAGGGCAAGTCATGCCTGACCAAACTGAATGCCTTCTGTGATGAGGTAACTGGCTCTGTGGACATGAGGTAGTCAGTGGAAATGATACACCTTGATCTTAGCAAAGCATTTGATATGGCCTCTCACATAATTCTTATCAACAGTTAAGGAAATATGGATTGGATAAATGGATTGTAAGGTGGCTAGAAAGCTGGCTAGATTGTTGGGCTCAACTGGTAGTGATCAATGGCTTGATGTCTGGTTGGTGGTCAGTTTCAAGTGGAGTGCCCAAGGATCGGTTTTACGGCCAGTTTTGTTCAATAATTTTATTAATGACCTGGATGAGGGGATGGATTGAACCTCAGCAAGTTTTCAGATGACATTAAGCTAGGGAGAGAGGTAGACATGTTGGAGGGTAGGAATAGGGTCGAAAGTGATCTAGACAAATTGGAAAATTTGTCCAAAAGAAATCCCATGAGGTTCAGTAAGGAGAAGTGCAGAGTCCTTCACTTGGGATGGAAGAATCCCTTGCAGACGCTGGAGACTGACTGGCTAAGCAACAGTTCTGAACAAAAGGACCTGGGGATTACTGTGGACGAGAAGCTGGATATGAGTCAACAGTGTGCCCCTGTAGCCAAGAAGGTTAATGGCATTTTAGGGTGTATTAGAAGGAGCATTTCTATCAGATCTAGATAAGTTATTAATCTCCTTTATTTGTCACTGGTGAGACCACACCCAGAGTATTGCATCCAATTCTCGGGTCTCCTCTACAGAAAGGATGTGAACACATTGGAGAGAGTCCAGTGGAAGGCAACAAAAATGACTTGGGGGCTGGTGCATGTGACCTACAAGGAGAGGTTGAAGGATTTGGGCTTGTTTAGTTTGCAGAAGAGAAGAGTGAGGGGGGATTTGATAGCAGCCTTCAACTCCTTGAAGGGAGGTTCCAAAGAGGATGGAGAGCGCCTGTTCTCAGTAATGACAGATGGCAGAATGAAAAGTAATGGTCTCAAGTTGCACTGGAGGAGGTCTAGGTTGGACATCAGGAAAAACTATTTCACTAGGAGGATAGTAAGGCACGGGAATGGGGTGCCTAGGTAGGTGGTAGAATCTCCATCATCAGAGGATTTTCAGTCCCGGCTTGACAAATTCCTGGCTGGGATGATTTAATTAAGGTTGGCCCTGTTTGTGTAGGGGGCTGGACTCAATAACCTCCTGAATTCTCTTTCAGCCCTATGATTCTATGACTGATCACACCTGCCTTTTCTGCGTTATAATTGATAATGCTAAAATTTCCGACTAGCATGGATTGTTAGGATTCTTTTTGTAACTAATACATATATAAAAAACACCTCTTTATTGTTCTTAACTCTGCTGGCAATAGATTTCTCCTTGAATCCTTGGCTTCCCTCAGCAATTTTCTACACTTCGACTTTCTGATTAATATTCATTATTATTAGCTTCCAGTGTCTTCCATTTGTTATAGTCTGTCATTTTGCAGTTGCTGTCACTTCCCTGTAAATCAGGTTTTAGTTAATTGGACATTAATTAAAGCCAGATAACTTAATAAGGGGCTTTATAAAGATACTGATGAATTACCTCCATGTCTACTGAAGGCAGGATAAGAAGCTATGGATTTAATCTGCAGCAAGCGAGATTTAAGTTAGATACCATGAAAAACTTTCTAGCTATAAAGATAGTTAAATACTACTCAAGAAACTATTTAACTATTGTTATGGTTGCCCATCTGTAGTGAGGAACAGTGGTCTCCCCCTGACTCTGAGGCAGAGGAAGCCTCTTAGGCTACGTCTACACGTAAAGCCAACATCGAAATAGGCTATTTCGATGAATAACGTCTACACGTCCTCCAGGGCTGGCAACGTCGATGTTCAACTTCGACGTTGCGCGGCACCACATCGAAATAGGCGCTGCGAGGGAACGTCTACACGCCAAAGTAGCACACATCAAAATAAGGGTGCCAGGCACAGCTGCAGACAGGGTCACAGGGCGGACTCAACAGCAAGCCGCTCCCTTAAAGGGCCCCTCCCAGACACAGTTGCTCTAAACAACACAAGATCCACAGAGCCGACAACTGGTTGCAGACCCTGTGCCTGCAGCATGGATCCCCAGCTGCCGCAGCAGCAGCCAGAAGCCCTGGGCTAAGGGCTGCTGCCCACGGTGACCATAGAGCCCCGCAGGGGCTGGGGAGAGAGCATCTCTCAACCCCCCAGCTGATGGCCGCCATGGAGGACCCGGCAATTTCGACGTTGCGGGACGCGGATCGTCTACACGTTCCCTACTTCGACGTTGAACGTCGAAGTAGGGCGCTATGCCGATCCCCTCATGAGGTTAGCAACTTCGACGTCTCGCCGCCTAACGTCGAAGTTAACTTCGAAATAGCGCCCGACGCATGTAGCCGCGACGGGCTCTATTTCGAAGTTAGTGCCGCTACTTCGAAGTAGCGTGCACGTGTAGACACAGCTTTAGTGACCTTGATGGGCAGGCCCAGAGCATCTGTGCCCCGCCCCACAGCGAGCGGCACGTGGGACCAGAAGTCCCAGAGGCAGGGTCCAGGGCTCATTAAAAGGCTGGCCTTCAAGCCAAGTGGAGGTTTCTGGCTGGACTCCTGCAGGCCCATGCCAGGCTGCCAGATGAGCAAGATTGGACTGCCAGCCATCCGGACCTACCCCCAGAGCTGCTTCTGGGCCTGCCATTAGCCTGTTATCCAGAGTTCCTGGTGCTGCCTGGGCCCTCATGCCCGCTGTGAGCCCCATAATCCAGGGACCAAGGCCAGCCAGAGCCTGTGAGCCTACCCACTGCCGGCTACCCCAAAGACCAGGACTGACCTAAGCCTGTGAACCTGCCCGCTGCCATATACCCCAAGACCTTGGACCCGCTTGACCCAATGGTCCTGCCTCCAGTCCACTACCCTCATGATGTGGAAATGTCTGACTGGCTGGACCTGCCCATGGCTACATACCTAGGGGATGTCTGCCCACCTGACCCCCCAGAGGACTCCAAGTAAGGACCTGAGCCAATGGCGGCAGAGGTAGGAAGTGGGCTGGGGGATGCTCTGCCAGAGCCCATGTTGGTGTGTTGTGGTCTGGATCCCCACTGACTGTTTTCTGGAGGCAGCTGTTGTTAGGACCTTGGGCTGGATTGCAGTGGAGTGAGTGGGCCTGTGTCCCTGTATCCCTGGGGAGGTAGTTTCTTGCTTCTCCCTACTCTCACTGCCCTGGTGGTGTGCTTGCCACTACCCTGTTTTACGGGAGACACCTATACTGTTTGACCATCCTGCCCTATGAAAAGGGAGCTGGGCCCTGTTGACTGCTGCCCCATCCTGTCCCAGAGCCAGGACTTACAAACTGTTTTGCTCAGCCCTCCTGCAAGGTGCCAAACTCATTCACTGTTGTCCAGTCATGTCGCAGGGCCAGGGCTGATAAACTGCAGCTCGGCCCTACTAGGAGGCACTGGGCTTGTAGGCCCATGGGACTTTAGCAGGGTGCCATGACCATTCCCACCCCAAAAAGAGCAGACCCCCAGGCACTGACTGTTATACCATCATTAGAAGTTTTTCAGAACAGGTTACATAGACACCTCTCAGGGATATTCAAGAAATATATGGTCCTTCCTCAGCTTAGTTGGCTAAAACAGAAGAATCCTTGATGTTCCTTCTAATTCCGGCAGTAAAATCCTTGGGTCTCAAAGCATGTCATGAAAACATAAAACATTTTTTAAAAAATATGCAAATTCACAGAAAAAATAGTTCATTGTGCTGAAGGTAAGGATGATAAAACAAATCAGTGATTTAAGATTTAAAATCTAACCCTATCAGATCACTGTAGTTATTTGCGTTCAGGTCCATACATGTATTGTTACTTTCTACCGCTACTGAGATTGGTGATTTATACTCTTCAAGAAAAAAATTGTTAACAACAGAAAAACCTATGGCTTGAAGACCCTGTGTTCATATCAGACTAAGAGGTAACTCTACATTTATATTTACAATCAGCATGGGAAGTAAAGGAAAAATTCCCAAACAATCCTATTTCTTAATTTACACTTTGATAAAACTCCCATTTATTTCTTCCAGAATCCTGTTCAGAGAGAAACAGAAAGATCAGACCCATGTGTGATATAATTTAACATACTACAAATTATATTAAGAGGTCCAGTACTCATTTCTTAATTATATGTTTTGCAATTGTATTTATACAGTGCTCAGGCAAGTTATATCCTGAGTTACCATGGGATGCATTATGGAATATAAGGCTTTGGCAACAAAGCAATTTTTTTTGGCAGTGATCTCACACTCTGTTTCTGTGAAGATATTTGTTCACATCATAAAACCACCATACAATTTAGTAGAGTTGACAGTATGTCTTCAGAAAATAAGCAGGATTGAAATAGCAGGTCATGACTAATTTATTCATATAGGGACAGCAATGTGGGAAAATTAGTTATTATTATTCACTTGTCTCACTATATCCATTTTTGCGATATTAACTTATGAGTATTTTCTGTTTATGTCATAATATATCATGGAAAAAATACCCAGTAAAACCGAATGCTGAGGTGTAGGTTTTCCCAGAATATAGTTTTTACTTTTATAAAAATACCACAGTAAGTTTATGGTGTAGCCTAAGTGGGATTTAGACTCCTCTACTCCTCTGAAAATTTAGGCATTACATTTACAATAGTATGATTTGATTTTTAGCACTTTTTTTTTGTTTTCACTCAGTCACTACTAACTTTGTCTGAGGCACATATGTTGGGAGGAATTAAAACACACACACCCACACATGCACACATGCACATACACACACACACACACACACACACACAGAGTACTGTGTGACATACTGAAACATTTATCTGGCCTCCTGGTTTCATATTGGCACTCTATTGTTCTTAGATAAGTCTAGAGCAGGGGTGGACAAAATTATGCCCAGGGTCTGGATCCAGCCTGCCAAGTATTTATCTCTGGCCCACCCTGTCGATTAGCAGAGCCCACACACTTACAGCCAGCAGCGCTCCTCCCCACACCTTGTCCTGTCTGCAGTTGAGCTGCTGCTAGGGTTCTCCTGTTAGCTGTGCAGAGGGGGAAGGGGTGACAGGGAGAGGATAGTGTTGGAGGAAGGGCATTTCCCTGCTCTGTATCCATCTCTGCACAGCACGGATTGTGGAGAGGGAGACATGCAGCAGAGCTGCTCTTGTCTGAAGCATGGATAGTAAGTGACCCAGGAGTGCAGAGCAGGGGACGGGGAAATCAAAGGATCAGGAAAGATTTGCCTTAATAAGACAGAGGGCGGCTTCTCTCAGAAACTTCCCCGGCAGCAGCCAGCTCACACACTCTGTGTCTCTCACACATACTCATTGTGTGCCACACACACAGTCATTGTCACATATGCACTGTAGCACACACTTAATCTATATCACAAAGTCTGTCTCACACACACAGGCTATGTCTACATGTGAAGCCAACATCGAAATAGCTTATTTCGATGTAGCAACATCGAAATAGGCTATTTCGATGAATAACGTCTACACGTCCTCCAGGGCTGGCAACGTCGATGTTCAACTTTGATGTTCCGCGGCACCACATCGAAATAGGCGCTGCGAGGGTACGTCTACACGCCAAAGTAGCACACATTGAAATAAGGGTGCCAGGCACAGCTGCAGACAGGGTCACAGGGCGGACTCAACAGCAAGCCTCTCCCTTAAAGGGCCCCTCCCAGACACACTTGCACTAAACAACACAAGATACACAGAGCCGACAACTGGTTGCAGACCCTGTGCCTGCAGCATGGATCCCCAGCTGCCGCAGCAGCAGCCAGAAGCCCTGGGTTAAGGGCTGCTGCCCACGGTGACCATAGAGCCCTGCAGGGGCTGGAGAGAGAGCATCTCTCAACCCCCCAGCTGATGGCTGCCATGGAGGACCCGGCAATTTCGACGTTGCGGGACGCGGATCGTCTACACGGTCCCTACTTCGAACGTCGAAGTAGGGCGCTATTCTGATCCCCTCATGAGGTTAGCGACTTCGACGTCTCGCCGCCTAACGTCAAAGTTAACTTCGAAATAGCGCCCGACGCGTGTAGCCGCAACGGGCGCTATTTCGAAGTTAGTGCCGCTACTTCGAAGTAGCGTGCATGTGTAGACACAGCTACAGTGTTTCTCTTTCACACTCAGACACTTGTTTTATCTCGTTCTGTAACCTCCACCTCCACACCTTCTGCCCAAGCCCCTGCCCCTTCCAGGGTTCCCAGAGCTGGCCTGCAATCGGTACCAAAATTCATGGAGTGGCCCTATGTGAAATTTATTGCCCACCCATGGGCTATAATGTGAAAGAATGGAGAAGAGGAACAGCTTACACCTGGTCTGTTTTTTATAATGGAAAATATTTGCTTTTATGATTTGTTTACATAGCCTCTTGGGATCCTCTCACCCAGAGACAAAGAAAGAGTACAAAGAAGATAACAGCTGGAAGCTGTATGATTCCTAGGCATGATGAGATTAGGGTCAGAGGCTACAAAAGGACAGCCAAATAACTGTGGATTCCATGATAGCTGGCATTTCCACATGGAACTTGTGCAAGGGATGGGGTGTGGAGGCAGGGAGGAAGAAGGCAAGAGCCAGTCAGGCCCCAGAAAGGTGGCAGTTCAGTTGACCTATGTCAGTTTTTGGAAGGAGAGACTCAGAAGTCTGACTGCAGAAAGTGTGGTAAAAGCACAGACAAGTGTGCCTCACCAAGGCACACAATTCCCCCTCATGCAAAGTGGACACTTACTAACCCACTTCCCAGCTAGGAAAAAGAAGACCAGAACTTGCTGTAGGAGACACCTTCAATTCAGTCCTAGCTTCCAAGAGTCAACTAATACTCAAGAGTCCTTCAGGGAGCTGAGGCCTTTAGAGGACTGGCCTTCTCCTGGGCTGATGACAGCAAGCTGTGAGTTATCACAGACTATTCCTTCTACAGTAATTATATTGTGTAAATACAATATTCAGCAGCTATTGTAACATCATCTCCTTTCTGTTCTATGTTTGGCTACTATAAATCCTTCCACAGTAAATGGATGTTCTGAAAATTCTTCACCCAGATGCCCACTACAAAAACAACTACTTCAACATCTGTCCCCAACTTATATTTCTCAGTTTTACTCAGGATCTCTGCCTGCTGTCCTTGTGAAGGTGTAGTGACCAGTTTCCCCTAATTATGTCCCTAATAATACTTTTTATTATACTCAATATTGGGTGAGTGATACAGCAGGGAGAAACGAGCAGGAGTCAAAGTAGCCCTATTCTGTTGTGAGCAAGTTCTGGGAAGTTCTGCATGTAGAAGCTGATTAGAGTTCAGGATTTGCATAATGATTTATGAGGAAATAGCAAAGTGATTATTGAGAAAATATTTTTCCAAATAATCATATTAAGAATAAAGCCAGTATTTAAAGTTCTGTACTCTGGGTATCTCAACCAGTCACAATAGACTAACAATAAGTGTCTTCATGCAACTGGAGAACATCAATATGAATAATAATAAAGTATTTTGCATGGTGACCAGTATCAGAGGGATAGTAGTGTTAGTCTGTATCCACAAAAACAATGAGAAGTCCTGTGGCACCTTATAGACTAACAGATATATTGCAGCATAAGCTTTTGTGGGCAAAGACCCACTTCGTCAGATGCCCATGAAAGTTTATGCTCCAAAATATCTGTTAGTTTAAAAGGTGCCACATTACTTCTTATTGTTTTAATAATAAGTATTGTTATTGACAAATAGTAATTATTATGCAGATCCTTTCATCCTGATTTGCTGACAGCTATTGTCAACAAGCCAAACGACAGGGTTTTACAGATTTGAAAAATCCATAGCAAATAAGTTGTGTATCAGTATCTTCACAGAATTCGTGTACTCTGAATGGCTGAAAAAATTCTTTTTGTACATTCCTGTATGTTTTCTTTCCTGGTATGTAGGTGGTACATAGCAAGAATCAACTTTTTATTATTTTATCATTCAGATAAAATGAGTCCAGGAAACGGTTAGACACAAATCAATAATTTTGAATCAGTGCTTGATTTTTACAGAAAATGTTGTTGCTGCTTTTTTTATGATATAGCTGTTCTGCACTTCTTTCACAGCAAGAATCTAATGCTATAATATGTGTTCTTCAGAACACATTAAAATGACATTACACAATCAGGATGTCAATTATTATATGTCTAAAGACTGGCTATCAAGCTACAAAAAGTCAGTAATTGTGCTAATATAAACATAATGTTTATATTTCCTGAATAGAAAAGAATGAATCCCATTTTATTACTTACACATGGTTATTGACAAAACACTTAGGGATACATTTTCAAAGTGTTGTATGGGTTTTTAGCTGCATGATTCCCATTTAAGTCAATAAGAGTCACATAGTTAAAACCCCATGCAACATTTTGCAAAATTACCACAGAGCGGCTTTTTATTGCTCAGACACACCAATCATTTTGTTCTTCAGTAGATCATCTATGTGGCAGACAAGTTGCATTGGCTGTCAGCATTCTTATCAAAAGCATCTACTGGGTTCCATACATGGCTGACAGAGGTTCCATTTATATGCAGATTTCAGATAATAATGAAATAATAATTTGCACTTCTATTGCTCATTTCATCAGAGTATCTCAGTGTGTTAGAGCCATTAGTTAATTATATTTCACATCAATCCTTCAGGTAGGTAAGTGTTAATGGGAAATTGAGGTGCAGGCAATTTTGGTGACTTACCCCAGGGGACTGAGTGAGCTGGTGAAGATATATCTATAGCAAGGGACAATCTGTAGATCTCAGAGCCTGGGTCAATGGACTTGAGCTTATGCTGCGGTGATTAAAAAGAGCCATGTAGACATTGCAGCTCAAGCTACAGCTTGGGCTCTAACGCCTAAGGAGGAACCAGAGCTCCAGCCCAAGCCACAGTGTCTAGAGTGCTATTTATAATGCGGTAGCTTGAGTCAGAATCTGTGCCTTGCTCGCCTTGCAGTGTAGGTGTCATCTGTATGAGCCAGCACTACGGCTGCAGTGTCTGAGCTATTACACCCTTGCTCTAACTGTTAAACAACACCCCCTACCCAGAAGGAAATAACATTCAGTAACATGTAATGCATAAGAAATGCGAGAATTAATTGGAAATGGCAGCAAAGTGATCTCTCTCTCTAGTCTGCTGAGGTCTGATATTGCTTCTTTTCCCTGATTAATTAATTAGTTTAAAAGGGCAGGTGGGAAACAAAAATATTCTGTTTGCCAGGTTACATCCCTGATGAGTAGATATGTATTATTATTATTCATACAGAATCATAAATGCTCTATAGACAGTTGGAAGTATCTCCTTTTAACCATGTAAATAAGGGCAGGAATGCTTAGCTCATGCTACTGCTGAGAACCTTAAGGGCCCGCACTGTGGTTTGACTTTGGCAATGACTACTGGAGACCCAAGAGAACCAAACTTTGTGTTCAGCTGAATAAAATGGCAGTGTTTATGTGCTAAACAATTGTCCTAAGTTGACCCAGTGACATCACAAGTTGCAATAGCAAGAGAATAACATCACAGTATAGAATTATGCTCACTGCAAACCCTCTGTTGTAGATGTTTGAGGACACTTACAATTTAACAAATCTTGTTCAGCTACAAAAATGTTACATAGAACATAGAACATTTTTTATTACATTAGAGAACTAGAGGTCAATATTTTCTGGTATGATTGACAATAAAAAGTTTTGGGGGACCAATGAAGGTTATTTTACCTCCTGCTTTGTAACTTCGAGTGTCTTAAATCTGTGCTGCTATGGGGTCAGTGCTCAGTTACCAGCACAAAGTCTCACCCTGGTTTCTATTTGAACAGCAACTTCTAACAGGGTGACCTCAGCTGGTGCTGCTTTCAGTTGGTGTATCCTGGTCTGTGGAGTATATATGGCAGGCCTGATGAGCCGCTGGCACAGATGAATGAACCACAAATAAGCCTCTGTGGCACCTTCTCCCTCTCTCCCTACACTGAGGCAATAGGATTAGTCGCTGGCTTAGGGTGACCATATTTGGGTTGAGCCTGAGCCCCCTACTATCCCCTTTCTCAAGCCCCTTCTTTCATGGCATGAGGCTGTCAATGGTCCCACGAACTCTGCTGGCTTCCTCAAGAAAAGCTGTTGCCCCACTTAGGCTTCACAAGCTTTGGTTAGAATTAATAAGGTGGTCCAAACAAAATCAGAGTCCTAATTTTTCCTAGAACTATGTGCCCTGGAATTTCTCACTGTTTCTTGGACAGCTAAAAGAAGTAATAAAGTTAATGGTTCCTTTTAAGACACAAAAAGAGATTTGAGCATATTAACTCAGATAAATACAGTGTTCTTTTCAAATATAGCACTGAGTTAATTGACAGTAAAAATAAGCTAACTGACAATGGCTGTGTCTACACGTGCCCCAAACTTCGAAATGGCCATGCAAATGGCCATTTCGAAGTTTACTAATGAAGCGCTGAAATGCACATTCAGCGCTTCATTAGCATGCGGGCGGCAGCCGCGCTTCGAAATTGACGCTCCTAGCCGCCGCGCGGCGCGTCCAGACGGGACTCCTTTTCGAAAGGATGCTGCCTACTTTGAAGTCCCCTCCATGAGCTCATGGGAATAAGGGGACTTCGAAGTAGGCAGCATCCTTTCGAAAAGGAGTCCCGTCTGGACGTGCCGCGCGGCGGCTAGGAGCGTCAATTTCGAAGCGCGGCTGCCGCCCGCATGCTAATGAAGCGCTGAATATGCATTTCCGCGCTTCATTAGTAAACTTCGAAATGGCCATTTGCATGGCCATTTCGAAGTTTGGGGCACGTGTAGACACAGCCAATAGGACATAAGTAATGAAACTCTATGAGCTTACAAAGTCAAAGGGAGAAAGTCAGAAAGGGCTGCAAGCAAATAGAATTGAAGACACACATCTAGAACTTAATCTAGTAAGGTCAAGATTGTTTCTCTTACCACTCATTCTTCTTCCCAGCTATGGCTGACTTTACTTCAGTCAGGGCCTTCTAGATGAAAGATCCTTGATTAAGCAGTTTTCTCACTTCTAATCCTTTTCCAGACAGTTCAACCCCTCCCACATCCCTTCATTGAAGAACCTGTCTTTCTCAGCTTGCAAGAGTTGCGAGCCTTTGTATTTGTCTTGTGTTCAATGCCAAAGATGGCTTCTTCTATTTTCCAGAGTTCCATGATATTGGTTTCAAGAGGCAGGATGACCACATCTTGTGGTCTCCCAATATCTCTTCTGACTTCTATGCGAACAGAGCTTACATTGTTTCTGGTCATGCCTTGCCAAATTCATACAAGAAACAGGTAACTAGATGTGACAATCCCTCCAGTTTGGAAGAGGCTTGTTCCTCCCTTTTTATCGAAAATAATATCAACAGGTAACCAGACATCTTTCTGTGGTGTTAATGCATACATTGTATGATGATATTAATCACTGGAGTGTCATAAGCCTTCATAAAACATCTCACTCAGTATGCTTTTATAATACAGTAATATTGTAGGCCAGGGCTATCAGACTCCTGGCCTGCAGTCCAGGAGTACTGCTAAAGCAGGAGGAGTGGTGAGTTCCTGCCTGTTCTCATCTCCACTCCTTCCCCCTCGCGTTGTACCCCATCCCCCAGGAACACAGCCTCAGGGATTAATCTTAATTCAGTAAGGCTCTGGGATCCCAACTCAGGAAACCATGGCTATCTAAGACAGTGGATTTCAACAATACAAATATGACAAAGATGAACACTGTCTGTAAAGAAAAGAAGCATCACAGATAATCCTTGCTATAGCCAGGACAAGTTCAATTCTTAATCATATATTCCAGGCCAATTTTGTCAAGTTTCTGTATGTATTACTAATGTAAAAATTGCAAAAGTGCTTACAAAACACATATACAAAATATGAATGTATTAATACAAGATGGCTAATTGTCTTCACAGGTGCACATTTGGATGTGCAATTACCCAGACGGCATACGCAATTCAGGGTGTTGCTCTCTGCTTGATAGTTACGCTCTTCTATTCTCTGCATGCAGCCAACCTTTGAAATTAGCCTTTTCTGGTACCTTCAAAAATAATGCTATATGTAATTTTGTATGCCCACATTCTGCATATGTTCTTGTCCTACATCTTGTCTTCTGAAAAGATATCGTAACGGGGGTACTTTGAACATTACTTAATAGAAAAAGCCTTAAGAAAACTGGACGATGTTTGGATTAATGACAACAAGTTCAGCAAACATATTTAAGAGAGAGAAACTGGATGTATTGCTGCAAAATCAAATACATGCTATAGCAGCGACTTATACAGAACATTGAGCTTATAGAAAAAGCACTGATCCAGATAAATACCTTCTTTATGTATGTCAAGAATTTAAAAATGCTACATTTAATTTTAATATCATGATGAGAAGTATTCCTCCTGCTTGATAGGCTTCATTACACTACAGCATGTATAGTGTTTGCCTTATTTAACAATTTTTTTCAATCATTTAACAATGGATAATGCACCCAATAGGAATAGAAACATAAGCAATCCAGGCACAAGGGTACAATCTACTAACAAAAAACAATTTTGGCTTTAGTGGACAACAATCTTAAAAAAAATGTGAAATAAGGAAAATGTTTCAATATACAGTATAATAAAACATGTTTGAGAGAGTTTTATTAAGGCTCCTCCTCTTCAGCAAAGGACCTAAAACCATGCTCAAAGGCCAGATTTATAAAGATATTTAGGTGATTGCACAGTGCTTTTTTTCTAGAAAAAAAAGGTGCTGCAACTCAAGCCCCAAATTGTCCCCCTCCCCCCCAGCTTAACTTCCCCCTGAATCCCTAAACTGCCCCCAGGCTTGACCTCCCACAGAGCCCCAAACTGCACCCCCTCCTACCCCTAGGCTTAACCCCACCCCCCACAGCCCCAAAGCACCCCCAGGCTTAACTCCCTCCATTCCTCAGCTGCCCTGCTTTAAATTAATGCCCTCCGCCTTTCCCAGAGCCAGGCACCCCCAGAGCTAGGCATTCTCAGCTTTAAATCAATGCCCTCCCAGCCCTCCTCCCTGTTCTAAATGAATGGCCCAGCTCTCCTCCCTGTTCTAAATGAACAGCCTCTCCCTGAAGACCAGGTGCCCTCAGCCCCAGCTCTAAATCAATGCTCCCCCAGAACCAGGCACCTCCAGAGCCAGGCTACCCCATTCCACCCGTACCCCATAATTCAACCTAGCTCACTGGAGCAGCTGATGTAACCAGGGATGAAAGGGTTGTGCTGAGCCTTGGGGGCTGCACCAGGTGTTCTGGGCCAGGTCAAGACACAGGTGCCACACCGGGCCCCAAGACTGAACCAGGCCTCAAGGCTGCATCCAGCCACAGATGCTGAAGCAGCATCCACTGCACTGGGCCACGGCTACCGGGGCAGCAGCAGGTGGCAGGAATACTGTGGCTCCCAGCTAGAGCTGCAGGAGCTGCATCAGGGTTGAAGAAGTTACAGAGAAACACGGACAGAGACTGTGTCCTCTGCTGCTATCACCCGTGTCCCACCAAGTGGGGCCCATGTGAACAGTGCCAAAGGAGGGGTGAACCACATGTGTGACACTTCAAGGCCCAATTCACCACACCTCATTGCTGTTCACCTGTGGCAAATGGGGACTCTACTGGACAACGTGGCCTCCATACATGGCTCGGATCCACCCAGAGACCTTCCAAAATGGCAGCACCAGGAAAAAAGCTCCCAGAACACCATTCTGTGGCTTTCTGGCAGAAAAAAGCCCAGTGCCCACGTCTTTGGTATTTAATGGGAGCTAGGGACCTAAATAATCTGTCACTAAGTGCTTTGGAGCTTCATCCATAGCCCAGAGATATAAGTGGGATTTTTTCCATTAACTTCACTTGGCTGGACTTTGAATTAGGACTTCGCTGAACAGGGTTGCAATCAACCATGTGTTTAAGTTCATCCCTCCTGAGATGGTGTTTAAGTACAATGTGCCTAACTTTCTCAAGTCCTGCAAACTTCAGTGATGTCCTAGATCAGTGGTTCCCAACCTTTTCAGTAACATGGCACACTTCACTGAGACAATTCCATGGCACACTCACTTTTTTCGGCTGAATCGATTACAGTGTGGGAGAAGCTGGGACCGGCACTGGCAAGGCTAAACCCCATTCATGGCTCCCCATTGCTTGGAGAAGGCAGGAACTCCACTGGCCAGTATGCAGCCCTGTTCCCAGCACCCCACTTCATGGGAAGAAGCCAAGAGCCTCACCTGCAGAGCTTCAGCCCAGTTCCCAGAGCCCATAGGTGTGGGGCAGCTGGGGAGGTGTCCTGGAAGAATGGCAGCTCCATTCATGGTGCCTGGTGGCATGTGTCATCTGGCAAACCCTCCCTGGCTTCCTCAGGGCAACCACCCCTGGAACTGGGGAGCTACTTGTGGGGTGGCAGCCTTTTTCTGGTGCCCCATGGCATGGGACAGCCAGGGAGCTGTACTGGTTTGGCAGCCATAGCCAGGGAGCTACCCTCCCCACAGGGTGTCTCATATGTGGTCTAGGGCAATATGGTCACCCTAATTTAGTTGACAGTTTTAATAACATATGTCGTGGTGTTCTCACACGTATCATTTGTAGACAATTTAATAGACAATAAAAATGGTAAGAGATCTCATTTTTAATGTTTTCAGTCTAATTATCTGACCACAGACCTAGGAAATCTTGAGCAGAGCAGTGTGCATGTCCCATAGTATCTATGGATAGTTTGTTTAAATGATACCGAAGTTATGATATGTGAAATGTTGCAGCCTCAGAATCATGATTCCTCTCGCAGGGTGTTGGGAGTACTCTTGCAAAAGAAGAGGGTAAACTATCATTGCTATTAAAATTAGTATTGGAAAAGATAATGATGATTGCAGACAATGACAATGACTCTGATCGTGGGGCATGTTGGGACCTCTTTGCCCTATTCAACCAATGCTGAGATGCCAGAGCAAGAGAGAAAACCCAGTGCAGTGCAGGGCTGGCATGATGGCTCTTTAACCCCAACCACTCCTAACAGTTAGCATACAATGTGTGACTGTGGCAAAGGGTACATGGTCAAAACTTTGCTATATTGTGGTGGCCACAGCTGTTTTATTAACCACACAGGACCTTTAACAGCCATTGTCAATTGTATCATGCTTCAGGCTGCTCTGATTCTGCACAGTGGCCCCAGATTTGTGGGGCTTATAGATATTTGTTGCTCTGCTCACTCCACCTGTGTCACACAGGATGCTTCTTGCTTGCTGCCAAAGATAAAGGCCAGCATCTTTTGCTAAAGGTCACATTAAGAAGGCAGCTAGTGTCGGGCTTAAAATGTTTTTATACAGGTTTTTATTTAATTCGAGTGGAATTGACTTTGAAATTGAATCCAACAGGTTTCCTAGTTGATTTTGATTTAATGGAGGCCCTTTGTAGAGGGCCTTAGGGTGTGCTAGCTCTAGCCATTTATCTTTATACTGGGTAGTTTATATATTTTAAGAAAATGACAAATGGTAGCTTTAAAAAAACTCATTATGGTAATTGATTATTATAGAAAAACCTTGGAAACCTTATGAAAGAGAGCCATATTCTTGGAATGCCTTAGCTTTAAACCAGACCTGTAATTAGGAGACTCCATAAGCATTTATCACCTTAAGAGAAGCTTGGTCAATAAGTTCAGGAGAAAACTCTGGAGTCACTTTAATGTCCTATTTAAAAACGGCATGCAGTAGCATCTTTCCCTTACCATAGAGAGATTACTATATTATTCAGTTGAGCAGAAGACCACCTGCATTGTTATAAGATGTCTAACAAGAAGTGCTGGATGATAGTCTCTGTGAATTTCTCCGGGAAGGTTAACTGTGGATCTTAACCTGGAGAGTCACCAATTTTGAGTTAGGCAACTTTTACTGATCAGACTCCATTTCTAGCATTTATTCTAGGTCTTCATAGAATCATAGAATCATAGAATACTAGGACTGGAAGGGACCTCGAGAGGCCATCAAGTCCAGCCCCCTACCCCAATGGCAGGACCAAGTACTGTCTAAACTATCCCTGATAGACATCTATCTAACTTGTTCTTATATATCTCCAGCGATGGAGATTCCACAACCTATCTTGGCAATTTATTCCACTGTTTGACTACCCTGACGGTTAGGAACTTTTTCCTAATGTCCAACATAAACCTCCCTTGCTGCAGTTTAAGTCCATTGCCTCTTGGTTCTATCCCCAGAGGCCAAAAAGAACAAGTTTTCTCCCTCCTCCTTATGACACCGTTTTAGATATCTCAAAACCGCTATCATGTTGCCCCTCAGTCTTCTCTTTTCCAAACTAAACAAGCCCAGTTCTTTCAGCCTTTCTTCATAGGTCACACTCTCTAGACCTTTTAATCATTCTTGTCGCTCTTTTCTGGATCCTCTCTAATTTCTCCATATCTTTCTTGAACTGCAGTGCCCAGAACTGGATTTGAATTATCACTTGTCCTGCCAGCTCTGCTGCCTAATCTCAGCCTATCTGCACCCTGGAATTCTCAGCCTTCAGATGTCTTAACTTCTGCCATTTTATCCTCCCATGTTTCAGGTGACCTCTTCCTGTCTGCTTCCTGACAGATTGCAACTCTGGGTCATTGGGCAAATGAGTGTCTTTGCCTAAAAGTAACCTCCTTTCTAATACCAATATCTTTTATGCGTATTTATTTAAACCCCATAGCTTGGAAATTTCCATATAGAGCCTGTGTTAAATTTGCTTGATTAATAATATCCCCAGTAATTAAAACCTGTGGAAATCAAAGTTAAAGGTACATAGAGAATGCTGACATCAATGCATGCACTACCATCTGGCACAAAGGAGGAATATTGCTGGTCTGCAACCTTTTGGCATTGTGCTGTATACATTCCCCAAGCCAGCATCCCACTGCCTTCAGAGAGGCTATGCCTAGCCTCTAACAGCACTGCCAGTATTTACCCTTCAACTAGAAAAGAGCCTCAAAGATACCTGGAACCTCTCTGCCCACCAATGATGGGAAAGTTCTAATCTGAATCATCCAAGCTTGGTTGCTGATCCCTGTTCTATAAAGGGTTCAATGAGAACTTTGTGTCAGAACACTCCCACCTCTGAACAATGAGATCCTGATCTAGATCGGAATTCCAGGGCTCAGTTTCATTTCTAGTCTCAACAAGGGCTTTCATTTCATTTTCACAGCAGGATTAAATAGAAGCCGAAGCTTGATTGTCTGGGAGTAAACTGTTACCAAACACAAAAAGCTGAGCTACTTGCAGAGGGAATACAAAGGGGTCTCATCCTAATAATGCTTTTAGCTATGAAACTTGCTTGCAGATGCAGATCATTACAGAAGAGGTAGGCACAGTGGTTTGTCATGGAGACATCTCCTTGATCTGTCTTCTTTATTTCTTAACTTGCAGAATGTTTCAGTGAGCCAATTCTTGTGATTATAGCATGTGTCTCATGAAGCTTGTCTACACTTGCCCTCAACTTCAAAGGGGGCATGTTAATCAGGGCAATGGGAGATTACTAATGAAGTGCTGCCGTGAATATGCAGCACTTCATTAGAGTAATTCTCCCCTGTGGCACCTTTGAAGTGTCAAACTTTGAAGTGCCGGTGTGTGTGTAGCCTTGGGCACTTTGAATTGCCTGTGCTACTTCGAAGTGCTCATGGCGACATGTATGCCGGCACTTCAAAGTTTGACACTTCGAAGTTGCTGTGAGGGAGAATTTGCCTAATGAAATGCTACATATTCACTGCAGCACTTCATTAACAATCTCTCATGGCCTGATTAACATGCCCCCTTCAAAGTGGGGGCAAGTGTAGACCCAGACATGATGTTTGGTGGTTTTTCTCAGAGCTCCAACTCCAGAGTTGTAAATCGTTGAGGAGTAATGGAAGGAGAAACTACTAGTGGCTACGTCTACACGTGCACGCTACATCGAAATAGCTTATTTTGATGTAGTGACATCAAAATAGTCTATTTCGATGAATAACGTCTACACGTCCTCCAGGGCTGGCAACGTCGACGTT
This sequence comes from Carettochelys insculpta, assembly GCF_033958435.1. Lineage (NCBI taxonomy): Eukaryota > Metazoa > Chordata > Testudines > Carettochelyidae > Carettochelys > Carettochelys insculpta. The sequence goes on from NC_134137.1 coordinate 330,654,449, forward strand.
CAACTTCGACGTTGGGCAGCACCACATCGAAATAGGCACAGCGAGGGAGCGTCTACACGCCAAAGTAACACATCGAAATAAGGGTGCCAGGAACAGCTGCAGACAGGGTCACAGGGCGGACTCAACAGCAAGCTGCTCCCTTAAAGGGCCCCTCCCAGACACAGTTGCACTAAACAACACAAGATCCACAGAGCCGACAACTGGTTGCAGACCCTGTGCATGCAACATGGATCCCCAGCTGCGGCAGCAGCAGCCAGAAGCCCTGGGCTAAGGGCTGCTGCACACAGTGACCATAAAGCCCCGCAGGGGCTGGAGAGAGAGCGTCTCTCAACCCCTCAGCTGATGGCTGCCATGGCGGACCCCACTATTTCGATGTTGCTGGACGCGGATCGTCTACACGGTCCCTACTTCGACGTTCAACTTCGAAGTAGGGCGCTATTCCCATCCCCTCATGGGGTTAGCGACTTCGACATCTCGCCGCCTAACGTTGATTTCAACTTCAAAATAGCGCCCAACATGTGTAGCCGTGATGGGTGCTATTTCGAAGTTGGCGCCACTACTTTGAAGTAGCGTGCACATGTAGACGCGGCCAGTAGTAGGCATCCTTCAGTCTACGTAGACTATGGATTGCGCCCTTGGTAGTTCCATTTGGGATGGTCATTTGCAGCGTCAACTGTGACTGTGAAGGCCCACATGAGACTGACAGTCCTTGCTGCATCTGTTGCATGTGTAATGGGTGTCTGGCAGGTCCTTACTGTGCTTTCTGTGGGCTTGCCTCTCCTCTGCTAGCTAGCTGGAGAAAAAAGAGTGCTGAAAATGTTTACCTATAGTGTGGAAGTGATAAAATTTACACTTTTGCTTATTGAGGTGTTTGTTTTTTTAACTATGCACAAACATTCATTGTCCTGGCCAGACCAGAGATGAGATGAAGTAACAGTGGCTTAATTAGGCTGAAACTTTATTTATGCAACATATGTGGGAATATCTGACCATGATTTTTATGGGTCATCATCCTTTATAGTTGCCCCACTTATTCTGCAGGGCTGCCATCAGCCCTTCACCTTTCTAATCTGGTTCTATCCTGTTACTGAGATCCTGATGTTCTCCCCTAATATGAGCGTTAAGAGAACTGGAAAAGAAGGGTGTTATTTCCCTGCTGCATCAGACATTAGGCTCTTCACTTTTTCCAGCTTCCTTAGGTGCTTTCTTCCCTTAAATCTATATCCCCTGATTAAGATAGAACCATATCCACCCAGTAGTGAGTACCAGCATGGCACATTGTCCACTTAAGTTGCAATGACTGGACCTAAAATCTCAGCCTCGTTGGTTCCTCACTTGCTTTAGGGAGTGTGAAACAGCAACACCACCTTGCCCAATCAGGTGCTGAGGGAAAAATTCCTTCCCAGGTCTCAAAGAAATACAGGTGACCAGCACAGTGCTTACAACAGATCCCACAGAATCCTGAACATACTCTGATCCCATGGTAGGAATCATAGAATCATAGGGCTGGAAGGGACCTCAAGAAGTCATCTAGTCCAGCCCCCTGCTAAAAGCAGGATCAACCCCAACTAAGTCATCCCACCCCATATCTTGTCAAGCTCAGACTTAACAACCTCGAGGGATGGAGAATCCACCACCTCTCTAGGCAATGCATTCCAGTGCTTCACCACCCTTCTGGTGAAGCAGCTTTTCCTAACAGCCAACCTACTCCTCTCCTTCTGTAACTTCAGACCATTGCTCCTTGTTCTGCTATTTGTCACCCCTGAGAACAATTTCTCTCCATCCTGTTTAGATCTCCCCTTCAGGAAGTTGAAGGCTGCTATCAAATAACCCCTCAGTCTTCCCTTCTGCAAATTAAATAAGCCCAAATCCCTCAGCCTCTCCTCACAGGTCATGTGCGCCAGCCCCTTATCATTTTTGTTGCTCTCTGCTGAACCTGCTGCAGCACATCCACATCTTTTTTGTACTGGGGGGCCCAAAACTGGACACAATATTCCAGATGTTGCCTCACCAGTGCTGAATGTAGGGGAAAACCCACTTCTTTAGATCTGCTCGCAATGCTTCTCCTAATGCACCCTAATATGTCATATGTGCTGCTAGTTGCAATTGATGGGAAAGAGAACAAGAGTTCCTTTCAGAATGAACAGGGTATAAATTTACACAGCAGCACAGCCTGCTATGGAAACATGGGCAATCCAATGTATGTATGTATTAATGCTGCTAACTAGTGTATGCCAGCAGTTCTCTGCTGCTTCAGTTACTCGTATTTATTATGAAATAGGGATAATGTAAGTGTCTGAATTGAACTTAGTTTGTATACAGCTCCACTCACATTCATGAAATCCCCATCCAAAATACGCCACATTACGCTAGATCTGTAGGTGGGTACACTTAAAAAATGTGGATGGCCTGCATAAGGGCCAAAGATAATTGCAGATCTTGCATTCAGAAGAATGCTCCTGGAATCATCCCCAGAGGTGAGCACAGGTAGGTATCAGTATTTACCATAAGTTCTTGCATTAGCTGATTGGTTTGCACTTGCTGTGGATTCAATAATCACATTTACTCTGATTCCCCTGGGAAGCAGTGCCTTCAAGAGGTGCCCTGGTACACATCAGCAGCACACACATGCTTTACATTGCACCATGCTTCCCAGAGCATCCAGGAATGAATGAGGAAATCATGGTTCTGCCTAGTCTCTGCTTGGGATGCCAGGGACTTCCACCAGTTGTAGTGACAGAGTACTCACTATGCCCTTACAAGTGCTAGAAGTATAATTCCAATCAACTTGTATGTAGGCTGTGAAATGTGTTTATTTTAATTCCCCTCCCCGCCAATGCATATTGGTGTAAAGGCTAACAAGTACCTAGTCCTAAATTCCCACAGGCTCTATTTCCTATATTTATTTGCACTAAATATCCACATTTTATGCTGAAAGGACCTGTCTGCACTCATCAAGCCCTTAGGTATCAACAGAATAGCACAAAAATTTAGTAAGCATTAGCTTTTCAGTGTCTGCTCAGTGTGGCCTCTTGCAATCACCATAAGGTCTGTGCAAACTGCAGAGCTTTGTTGTGCAGAAATGTATTCAAGAGTATGACATTTTTACAGTATAAAATGTATCAGAGAAAAACATATGCCATGCAGTACATGTGTTCCCATACTTTAAAATCCATTTTATAAGCCTTTTTGGCCTTCCCTGGTACTTCACTTTTCTTGTTTTAAAGTTGAGTCATTTTTCTAAAATCAGTCAAAGAAGTGAAGAAAGTTGCATGTGGCAGTTTTTTTCTGTGCTGTCATTTTATTTCTATTATTTAAATGCCTGAGAAGGTGTCTATTGTAGTTTTATTGGGCAAGGAATAGGATCATATAAAAGTCAGCTGTTGACCACATGTTTATCAATCTTTCCACAAACCAAAAAAAAAAAAAAAGTTTTATTCCTGTATCTGATTTTGTCATGTAAATCCAACTAAACCTTGTGAATACGTCTGTGCAAATCTTCAAGCACTTGTTTTGAATCATGCATGTAAATAGGCTATAATTAGAGGGAGTGAAATAAAAAAGCAATACTTCCTCTGTAGCAGACGGAAGCTTTTTCTTCTGCCATGTCAATGCTTGTGCTGGTTCTACATTTGTATACAGCTGTCACATTCAGAACATTAATGAGGGTGAAGGGTGATGTAAGGGTTCCATATTAAATCCGATCAGCACAGGAAGCAAAGTTCATATCCAATTTGATACTTCATCAGATTTGATGGTGGATGTCAGTATTGGGAGAATGTGTTCAGGTTCGTGGTTTTGGTTTGTCTCAAAAGTGGAATTCACGTTCACTTTTTCAGTTGAGCTCATCTCTGTTCAACACTGATTTCTGAACTTGTATTGTGCTCAGACTATGTATATAAATAACTTTTTTAAAACAAGCCTCTCATTTTGCATCTGTCAGTATCTATTTGCTGCTGGTCCGAGGTGAAAATAACAGATTTTAGGTGTCCAGCTGCCTCATGGTGTCTGTAGTAGTGTTACTTGCTCTTGGGAATTCCCATTCATCTGATGTGGTCCTAACTCAAATGTTCTCATTGACTACATTGGGACATGTGAAGTAAAGGAAGACTATCTATGGCTGCGTCTACACGTGCACGCTACTTCGAAGTAGCGGCAGTAACTTCGAAATAGCGCCCGTCACGTCTACACGTGTTGGGCGCTATTTCGAAGTTGAAATCGACGTTAGGCGGCGAGACGTCGAAGTCGCTAACCCCATGAGGGGATGGGAATAGCGCCCTACTTCGACGTTCAACATCGAAGTAGGGACGTGTAGACGATCCGCGTCCCGCAACATCGAAATAGCGGGGTCCTCCATGGCGGCCATCAGCTGGGGGGTTGAGAGATACTCTCTCTCCAGCCCTTGCGGGGCTCTGTGGTCACCGTGGGCAGCAGCCCTTAGCCCAGGGCTTCTGGCTGCTGCTGCTGCAGCTGGGGGTCCGTGCTGCATATACAGGGTCTGCAACTAGTTGTTGGCTCTGTGTATCTTGCACTGTTTAATGAAAGTGTGTCTGGGAGGGGCCCTTTAAGGGAGCGACTTGCTGTTGAGTCCGCCCCGTGACCCTGTCTGCAGCTGTGCCTGGCTCCCTTATTTCGATGTGTGCTACTTTGCCGTGCAGACGTTCCCTCGCTGTGCCTATTTCGATGTTGGGCTGAGCAACGTCGAAGTTGAACATCGACGTTGCCGGCCCTGGAGGACGTGTAGACGTTATTCATCGAAATATCCTATTTCGATGTCGCAACATCGAAATAAGCTATTTCGAAGTTGGGTGCACGTGTAGACGTAGCCTATGTGAGTATGGGAATGCCAGATAAGCCTTTGATTTTAATGGAATAAGTATTGTCAGAGTGTGGTTTAGCATGGCAAATAATGTAGCTCCTGATCCTGCAAATCTACCTCACCTGAGCATATTAATGTAATCATTTATTATTTGCAGAGCTCCCAATCAGACACTAAGCACTACATAGTAAAAGGAAAGATCCCTGTCCTGAAAAGACTGCAATCTAATTTTAGACATGATGTAGAGCTAAAAAGAGGAGATGAAGTTCTAAGGCCGATTACAGCAACCAGGTCAAGTAGTTACTCAGCTGAGGCAGGTTTGCATCTTGATGGCCTTACTAACTATTGCTTTCTTCTTTGAACATACTGCTCACTCACTTTCTGTGGACATAATATTACAGTCCTGGATTCAAGTTAGACTCTTTCTGCATGTTAAGCCCACTTGCTTGAGCAGGGGTTGCAAAATCAAGTCCATCATTTGAAGAGTTTAACAACCTGCACTTCATTTCATGTGACTCTCAGAAAAATGCACACAGTTTTACCTAATTCATGTAGAAAACATTTCATACACTGTTGGAATCAATTCAACTTTTTATTTTTTAATTTGGAAGAATGCTAGTTTATTTTTTTACTTATTGATTTCTAAAAATATTTTCCTTTACTCTTCGATTTGTTCCTGTGATGAGTTCAGGAAGATTATAGATTCAAAGTAGTGCTAAATGTATTTATACCTATGTTTTTTTAAGTAAATCACTTTACCCTGATAGGTGATTATAGACATATTTTGAAAGTTCACTGCCCCTGTAATCATTTGATCAATAACATCTCACTTGTAAACTTTCATTACAGACTGAAATATCCTTGGCTTTAAAATGGAATAAACAAATCTGCAATTTAAAATCTCGCTTGATTATAATATTCTTGGTAATCAAACAGAAAATATGTAGCACAGAACAGGCATCAGAATATGCATTTCAAGGGATGCATAGGTCTCCATAATGCATCCAGCAATAGCAATGTCAGAGAAACTAGTTATAGTAATTACTGATTACTAGGTCTTGATGAATTCACCTCATTTCCCTGCTTCCTTACTGGCATTTGGATAGTTTCACCTTCCTGTGAATAGTCACAGCTTCCATTGTCCAATTGTTCCAAACTTTTGTTGATTAAAGGCAGTTTTATAAAATTTAGTTACTATTTGCATAGCAATTTTCATGTCAATGCCACTAACGACAGGTCGCCGCTGAATAGAGCCCACTTTAATTGGGAAGGAAATTATTCTCTTTACTTGTGAGTCATACTTAAAATCTAAGCTAATTATGAACGCAGGGAGCCCTGAGACCCATAGAGAGAGAACTATCATTTTGTTATCCATGGTGACATGCCCTCTCTTCTGAAAAAAAAGTTATATTTTCTACAAACAGGCAACAGACACATGGCCTGTTAGATCAGGTTACATCAGCCTATGTTGTGTTACGTGATGTGACATGCCCTGCCATGACCTGAGGCAATGTCATCCTGTGTTACCTTGGTACAGAGATACTGTTCTTTATTAAACAAGTGAGTAGAAGGCTAATCATTTGTGGGTATAAAGCATTTTATGCTATTTGTCAGAAAAAGCGGTGGCTAGCAAGCAGCCTGCTCTATTGATTCCTATTTGGAGAATTCTAACTAAAGCCAGGATCAATCATGGATTACTATTATGTAGAGTTGGTTATATATTTTACAAGACTAATTTCCTATTTGCTGTGATACACAAAGAAAAAGAATTGCTATAATATTACAAACAGGCATGGTATATGGAGAATGAATAGACAATGACACCTATTTGGTTATGGAAATGAGCAACATTGGAGAGGGGATGTTTAGTAATCTTCTTAGATGGAAATGCTCAGTGTTGGAAGCCTAACTAGTTATAAATTTGTATGCATAGATTGGTCATTATTACTCTTCTATGGTTTTTATAAGCTTCTTGCTTAAATAGCACATTATGAAAATGAGTCACTGCAACTGGAAGGTGTGATAAAACAGTATCTACAGTCTGACCCTAATGGTGATTCCATCAGGACAGTGACTCTGGATAAGAAACAGGCTTGAATTATTGCATTATGTGACATTATCAGAGGAATCCATTGTGCTTGGCCATTCAGTCTAATGATCTTTACTATTATTTCTTATTGATATATGCAGCATGTAAATTCACTTTTAAAAGATTTGCACAAAGAAAAGTGAACACTATTACATAGGTACAGCTATCTGCTGATTTTACAGTAAATTACTGGTGCATGGTACAGAATGTAACCTTGTGGTTATAGTCTTCAGTAAAAGGAATAGGTTAGAGAGGTTTTTATGCAAATTAGTAATGCTGTGTGTTGGAAGCCTAATTGTACTTTTTATTGTTAGACAAGTCAATACTGCTTTAATACACATTTTATAAGCTTGCTAAAATTGTATATGTAAGGGATTAGTTCCCATAGATGAAAGGCATAATCTTAACAATGAGGCCACGTAAGCAGAATGGTTGAAGTACTGATAAAAGATTTGTTAGCTCCAACATAGAATAAGTCTTATTAGGCTTATTAGTCACCACTGTTTGACCAACTACTGTTCATTGTATGAGCTATATGAATTGGCTGATGGAATGAACAAAGGCTACGCTAATTTTCTTCTTTCCTTTTACAGAAAGCCAGTACAAGTGTGCAAAATACTTTTCTGAGACCACCCCATTAAAATACTGACCAGTTTGCTTGTCCTCCAGAGCTGCACAGATGGGGAGACTTCCTTTTGTAGAGCCTCCTTATTCAAGACACCGCTAAATTATTTACATAAAATATTTTTGAATTCTTGTACCTATTGAACTTGTCTCCAAGTTAGCACTGGGTCTGCATTTCAGAATGATAATTACTCTATGGAGGTCTTTACCAGAATAGTCCCTATTCTTCTGAAATGGCAGGCATACAACAGATCTAAGCGGTGATGGCACTTGAGATCCAGGGCTCAGATGAAATATTTTACGAAGTTAGTCAGTAAACAAGATCCTTGGTGAACCAGCAGATACGACAACATCAAATTGTCCACAATCCAAAAAAAAAAGAGAGAAGCAATTCACTAACTCATCTCAATGCACTAGATAAGGCAATCAGCAAAGTAGATACACATTAAGCAAGTCTAGTGGAGGCAGAAACAGAGGAATTTGCTTTAGTGCTACCGTCCCAAGCTTAAATTAATCATTTAGAGTTGTGGTTGACACCAACTTCATTTCCTCCATTATTTAATTTGGTTATCCTCATTCATTATTTGCACATTTTAATTTCCTACATTGTTATATCTCAGATGAAGGTTGAATTCTAACCTCTGATACATGATCCCCATTCCTGCTGATATGACTTTGGTTTATTTCTGTTGAGTTTTCATAAATTTTATTTCCAGTGTTACTGGTGTCCCTACGCATGTGGCCTTATCAATAGTTCTGACAATAATAAGGGGTTTTGGAGTGATTTTCAGATTAAGTCTAAAACACACAGTAGACAGTATATTAGCTTGGACATTCAGATCTAGAACCAATGTGCTTCACACATGACAAGAACTTTTTAACAGACAAATATGTTAATCCCATTGTCACAGAGTATGTATCTATACACTAAAAAGGAGGCAAAATACCGCACTCAGGTTGCTAATTTCTTGTTATGTAGCTATAGCTATAGGTCTTAGAGTATTAACACCACATAGACTAACTCTATGCCCAAATATGCAGTCCTCACTCAGGCAAAATTGATAGAGAAATTAGCAGGTTAAAATATCTATTTAGAAAGCATTCATTGATGGATAAATTGTGGTCACTTTTCATCAACCCCCTCACACATCTATGTGTTACATACCAACATTTAACTGTGTAATAGGGACTTAATTGCAAAATCATTCTGAAGCCTAGAAAATATTTTTATTGGTCAGGACATGCCTGTGGAGCAAGTGAATATGCAAAAACTGTAAGTGTTCTGTGATCTTTTTTCTATCGTGTTATATGCAAGTTACATTGAATTTCTAAAATCCTTGTGCTGCCATTAACCTCAGGAATTGATCCAATTGACTTGACTTGCATGGACTTTTGTATTTGTGTGGAGTTACAGTAAAGCCAGATTACACAATGTATTTCCAAAGGTTGTGATGAGAGCAATGTAAAAAATATTGAAATTCTGGAGAAAGTCAGTAGGTCTTCCATGGACACAGACTCTGTTCTGGTGGATCTGCATGCAGATCTGGGGCTTCAGACATGTTAGATTGTAAGATCTTTGACAGAGTGACTGGCTTTTGTTCTGTTAATGTGGCACCTTGCACAATGTGTCCCTTGTCCATGACAGGAACTCCTTAGTAGTTACTACAATACAAATAATAAATAATCACTATTAATAGTAATATTGGTTAAAAGATATGCTTACAGCATGTGATTTTTACATTAACATCATCACTTTAATAATAAATACTCCCGATGTCATACATTTTTTCCTCTGATTTCTGTGGAGTTTTAAAAAGGTTTATGTACATGTTGTTCTTTTTGAACAGCATTTGGGGAAAATTGGTAGAGTCATTATTTATTGTCTTCTCTTCACTTTTCACACTGTAGACTTAAATGGTGGGACCTTATTGGAAATTAATTCATCATGTGTTTTCTGACAAAATCCATTCACTTGCTTTGTTGTTGGTGCTTCCAATTTATTTTACATTGATTGTGAACTACTTCCTGACAAAAAAGCTTAGTTAAAATAAAGCCACGGTACAAAAGAGTTATCTGTTCATTTAAACATTACCAGAATTCTCATCTTTTGTTAAAAACCCAAAAAAACCCCCACAAAAACAAAAAACAAAAAAAGTAAACTGCCATTTATGAAGTTATACTATTGTACCAGTATTTTTAAAACCCCTAAACATCCTAAAGTCTGGATATAGTTATTTAAAATTCTGGCAATAACACTTACATACATTGGTCATACATTCTTAATGTTCTATATTTCAGCTTTATGATACATTGCTTTAACTATGTTGCATAATGGTTTTCAATATAAATAGATAGCTTAACAAAAGTTTTGTCTGAGCTTTTCTTATTTAACGAAATCCCCAAATTTCAAAAGTATTAAAATTTTCTTTTTCTTTCTAGCCCTGCGTTTAACAGTATCTCATATCGACAGTTCCTTATTCAAAATGACCTTAAATCTGACACACCTGGGTCTTGGTTTGTCTTTCTGAATATATATGCTGGAACTAGAACATCAGAATTATCAGCTGAGTAAGAAGAGAGTATGTTGGGCCTATAAATTCATCCTGATGGGGTATATCCAGAGTTTAGAAAACTCCAGAAAAGATAACATGAGGAGGTTGTAGTTCTCTCGCATAGAGTTTGCAAGCTCTCAGCCTTTATGACACTTGCTTTACTCAGAAGTCAGTGACCACATGTTGTTCCATATGACAAGTGGTGAAGATAATCAGAATTGTATTATGCTTAGATATACTGTGTGCTTGTAAGATCCACAGTAGAAGCGGTCCCTCCTGCAGTGTTTATAAGATCTGATGGAGGAAAGGTTCCTTCTATGCTGTTTATAAACTCACAAAAAGAAAGTTTGTAGCATCTACAGGAGAAAATCTCCCTCCTGAAGAAGGAATACAACCCACAGGAGAAATCCTGTGGGGTTCCAAAACATCAGTTTGGCTACAGAAGCTAAGGCCCCAGGTGGATGCAAGTGTTTGAAGACCAAGCAAATACAATTGCTAGGATTTACAAATGTTGGGTCTGATTCACCACTTGAATTAAATCAATGAAATATGTGGAGGTAAAACTGGAGTACCATGGCAGTAAATCAGATATATAAACTAGGTAGCATAGATTATAAAACACTTACTCACTATAAAGATTATTTCAGTCCTCCAGTAGTCTGGCTGAAATAAATTGAACTACACTGAGAGTAAAGTATTACTGAATGTGAGTAATGGTGACATAATATAGCATATAGCAATTAACTCCAAAGTTAGCAGACCAAACTTTTCCAGATGAGGTCAAATGTGCCAGTCCTTCGTGAGGACAACCTTATATAAACTAAATGTGGAGCTTTTGGTTCAAGCCATTTCTGATCTATAACATTCAAAAACTTAAGAACCAGTTACAAAAGAAAAAGAAGTTTCATATATTACTAGCTGATGAATTCCTTTCTAATTTAACAGGCAAATACTTTTCTGGCAGAGCATGAGTTATGAGAATTTTTGGGTGAATTTATCCAGTTTTGGTTTACTAGTCAAAATTTGGTTTCTAATGAAAAAAGATAGCTACAATTTTATGCAGAGTTTGCCAGATCTATGTAACACAGCCCTTTTTATTTGCTTTTTTCCCTGAAAGGTTTATGGTTGCCACATTACAGTTATTTAAAGTGTGGATGATGGGAAAATAAGTCAGAGGATTGTATTTAATCTGTTAAAACAAAATCATTCTTGGGTCTGTGTTGCCTATCATGTAATTTCATGAATAATGCAGTGTGGCTGCAGTGCCATTTTAATTTTAGTACCACAATGGAATTCGTTTTCCTCTTTGGAAAAAGAAAAATGAAAGCATCTTTATCTGCCTTTCTTCGTTTCCCCTTTTCTTCCAAGCACACTGCTTGCATAGTCTGGCATAAGAAGCCAGTGTGAATTTCTCAGACATATATTTAAAGTTGGCTAATCAAAGAACACTAGACAGTACGTCTTCATCTGACAACATCTGTTGATATGAAACAGGAGAGTAGCCAGTGTGACAGTGAAGGTGTTTTCTACTCTTTTCCTGAGCTAAAAAAATGGGGAGTAGAGCTGCACAACCCATAACAATGTGCAAGACTTTATATGATGTTGTTCACCAGAGACTTGTCAATACAGTGAGCCATATTGGTTCTGGCAGTCTTTCTATTGGGACAATATTTGCCTTGAAGTACTATCTTTTCTTTTTTTCAATGTCAGCCTGAAGGCTGTTAGACAACATATGTTCATTTCATGTCTTAGAGATATTGCTTCTGGTATTGCAAATGCATTAGCACATTGAGATTTTCTTGTAAGACAGATGGTACATATTAAGGTCTCCTTTTCTTAGATGATTTCTGCAACAAATACACTGAATTCCTCATGCTGACAAAAACATCAGCAGCATCATGCAGTGCAGCACTAGATTATGTCAGGATGGTAAATGAATGAAACAGGAAGGGTGAGCCAGCTCCCGCAGAGTATTGAAAGAGCATATTTGGTAGAAAGTTCAGTTTGGTTATGTCTACACTACGGAGATCTTTTGAAAGAAACCCATCGGGAAGATCTCTTCCAAAAGAACTTTCAAAAGAACACGTCTTTTGAAAGAGAGCATCCACACATCCCCCGCTCTGTCAGAAGAATGGGACAGGGATCAAAAAAATCAGGTCCCATGAAGACAGCTCTTTTGGGAAAAAGGGACTGCAGAAAGTCTACACACATTTTCTTTCAAAAGAAGATTTCAAAAGGGAGTGTTCTTCCTGAAATGGGAAAGGAAGAGTGATTTCGAAAGGAGTGCCTCATTCTTTCAATATACTTTAGAAAGAACGTTTTTTTGTGTAGATGTTCCATGGAATTTTTCGAAAGAGCCCCTCTTTTTGAAAAATCTTTCAAAAGAGCTTGGTAGTGTAGATGCAACCTTACAGTTTAAGGCTCCAACCCTATCCAGTGACCCACTGGAAGTCAACACTCACATGGAGTTTCACTGACATGAATGTGCCCCAAGTGGGTGATAAGATACGCTTTGCAGAACTGAGGCCTCACATAGGGAACTGCTTCAGACGTATTCCCCAATATGCTTATATGGGCATAGCCAATTTGCTCTGTGTTTCAGATGGAGCTGGCCATTAATTTGATGGTTAGGGAACCAGGAGCATGAATAAGAGGAGTGGGGTGCAGGAGCTAGATAGAGTTGGTGGAGTTGAGGATCATACCATTCCTTTGATATAAGATAGATATGGCAACACAAAAAATGTTACCTAAATTGATATCAGCGCCCCACCTTTGAAAATGCCAAACTATTTCATTTCAACCTTTTTCTAAGTGAAATGTTCTGATTCTTTTAAATGTATAACTACTTTTCTTTTCAAAATGTCTTCCAACTTTATTTAAAAAAAGTTTTCAAATAGTCACAATCAGAAGATAATTTTGTTGGACCGCATATTAATTTTTTTCCTACTTCTTAATGTGCTGAAAATTGTGTCCCAGCTATTTCTAAATAACTACCAGGAGACCAAGAAAATTGCATAGCTCTACTGCACACAGTATGGTAGTAGCTGTCATTTGATTTCATTGCTTTCCTGTGAAGGGTTAGCTGCAGATACTGGATGAAGAACTATGCCTTTGTCAGTCAGTGGGCTAACCAACATATTGGTGGTGTTGGCAGTCACCAAGTAAAACTTGTTTTGCTTCCAGCTGAGTGCTAGGCTCAAGGATCAATGCCAGTAGGAACAAGCAGACAGAGCAGTAGCTGGGTACTATAACACAACAGCTGCCATTGGAAAATCCCTGAGGCTAGATACTTATCTAGTGTTAGAATGTCTGGGCAGTGGCCAATTTATCAGAATTTCAGCACTACTCACACCAACTTTGAAAATTCCCGCAGTTTTAAGAGCCTCTACAAGTTTATATTCAGAGTCCCTCCTGTGTACTATTTGTCCCCTTGAAACCCTCCCATTTCCCTGGTAACTTTGAAAAAAGACCTCTCTAACTCTGTATGCAACAGGCCTGCTAACAGGGAGGGATAATGGCCCTCAGGCTCACCATTTCAAAGGGGCCTGGAGCTCTGGCCACCAAGCGCCTTTGAATTACTGTGGCAGCACTGCTGCATGGGGCTGGAGTGAGGGGAGTGGGTCCAGAACTGCCCTCCAGGAGGCACTGAAAGCTTAATGTTCTAGGCCCCACCCTTTCTAATCTTGATCACCCACCTTCCAGGATGCTGTTGTCCCAGGGCCCATGGTGGCTGTTGGCACCACTGTTATGCAGTATCAGGTTCTCCAGGTGAGAAGTAGGTTCATTAGTTTCTGGCAATACCATGTTTTAAAATTACTCACAGAGTGCATAATGTTTTACTAGTCCCTATGAACATCATGTGAGCCTGATATTTTGAAGACTGTATTATCTTATCAATGCCACTATTGTTCTGAACTGTACTGTTTGACAATTAACAATGAGAGCGAAATAGCTCAGAAAATCAGGTCATCATCTGGGTTCAAAATCAGTTTTGAATTAATTTAAATAAGATTATGGCATTAGCTGTGTCTCATAACCATTATCCATAGGAGCAGACTATCATTTCCACTAAGGTGTTGAACTATCAAACTAATTTGACTCTTCAGCAAATCACCAGATTCCTCAGTTCAAGAGCACCTGTGATGCACCTCCTAAGATGAGGTGTACAGGGATACCAGAATAGAGCATCTGTTATTTGAAAACTGTTTCGAGATAATGGGTGTGTTTTGTAGACACAGGCAGCTCTTTCAGGATACTGCCATGTCCCAAAGTAGTGCCTGCCATGTAGACATAGCTTTAGTTACAATAATTTTATGTGAATGTTGAACATGATCATTGCCAGCTGTTGCAGAATTTATGGTTTGTACCATTCTATCTTGGTTGAGCTCAGTGGAGAATTTAGCCCCATGGGAGAACCAGTTTAATTCTTATCTTCACTGTCCCTCCAGTTCTCTATCTGTGCATGTCAGTGGCATCAAACTCCTGGCCTGTTTCATGTATTTGTGTGGCTTGCATGGCAAATTTGTGATTCAGTAGTGTTAAGGGCAACATATTCTTAAATGGCAATCAGTTTGGGGGATCCCAATTGGGATGGCTTAAAGTAGCCTTATTTCAAAAAGTAGGGAGCAGCAAACTCTGAAAATCACATCTCCATAAGGGAATTTCCCTTTGGGCACCAAAAATCACTAGTCATCTTTGAATACCTTCGCCTTGGTTTCAATTTGAAAAAAAAAACAAAAACCAAAAATGAAAAAAACCTTTGTATTGAAGCCTTTTTATCTGACAACTCTTCCCCCACACCCCTGCCCATAATTACTCGATATCTCATACTAGATCCCACAACAAGGTACAAATAAGTAAATGACAGTTGTAACTATAGGCTGAACTTATTTCACTTTGGTCCTTTTCATAAACATCCTGTGAACATCAGCAGGAGATCTGATGACAGCTGAGGGTACAAAATAGTTCTAAATTCATACCCTAGCCCATGGAAGAAAGAAATCTGTCCTGTAGTTTTTAATCTTTAATAGCTGAGTTGACATGCTCTTTTGGTTTACTAGGACAAATGAACCATTGCTTTGTCTGAACTTCTCTTTCGAACTTGTGTTCGAAATTAACCATGTCACCATGTTTTCTTACATCTCATGCCCATTAGAGAAATGCATAATTCATTAGAGAGATGTGTGGGGATTGATGTACTTGTGTTTGTGATCAGCATTTACAACCAGGAAAGAAATGACCACTCTATGTACAGCCAGTAAAACAGCTGTTTTGGTTTTGTTCTTCCCATTACCTCTTAGCCTCATTGATTCCTTCTCTCACTCTCTCTTTTTAACAGTGACTTGAATTCTGGTGAAATGCATCCCAACAAGCCTGAGCTTTAATAACAAGGGTAGCATTGATCTGAATAATAATTGTTAATTTGCATAACAGCTTTCCAATTTAAAAAGTTACAAACTGAAAAGGTCTTGCAGACAGCACATTTAAGGGTCTGTGCACCATGTTTCAATTAGCTAGCTAACTACTCTGGCAAGTGTCCAGCTTTAACATATTTTAAAACATTTTTAGACTGATAAATGCTTTGTCTTTCAGCAGTTCAGCATATGCACTGTGATGATATCTGCTGATAGTGCTGTACCAAGTTTATTTTTGTTTCACTCCATTTCAGCCAACCTTAAGCATTGAGGTGAATTCTTGTGAAAAGAAAACAAAGAATATTTTGAGAAACTAAAAAGAAATTCTTCACGTCACTTGGCCCTCTGACCAGAAGGTGTGAAGTAAGGGTTAAAATGCTAAAGACATCAAATGGTTCAAAAGCTGGCATTTGAATGTTTAAAAAATAGACTGTCAACTGAAATTTTCAATGTGCAAAAGACAGAGGAAGGGCTGAAAGGTGTCTAAAAAGGGTTGCTGGCTCCACTTGAGTCAGACACAATAATATTGATAAATTCATTGGTGCTGAGGGTGGAGGTGGTGGTGTTGTAAGAGATTGAGGCTCTGAAGATGAGGGCACAAGAGCTGCAGCCTTTGTGGGAGGGGTAGAGGTGACAGCTAGCAGCTTTAAGTCTGGTGAAGGAGTCTGTGCTTCTCTCAAATTGCACCCTTCACATTCCTGTTAAATAGAGCACTTTGTAGGTTATTTAGAGGGAGTTGGGTGATTCTAGATCTCATTTTTGCCATGTAAATGTCTTCACAGAGCATAGGCTTGGCTGTTCTGTTACCTGGCTCCCAAAGGGGGAAAATACCGGAACAACTGGGAAGCTATGACTTTGTATGTTGCTTAAATACCTTTTTATGTGGCAATTATAAAATAAAATAAAATAAAATAAAATAAAAGGTCTTGTAGCAAAAGTTGCCCCAGATAAGCACTCTAAAACTTCCTCCTCCCCATCCCTTAAACAGCCCATCAGCAAAAGAATGGAGGCAGCATGCTGATGTTGTGATGAATGAAGGTGTGTTCAGCCTAGATTACAGAAATATCCTTGGGATTGTCCCTTGATGTGCTTAGCAAGCCACTGAAGCCCACCTTCCTGCCAACCAACCTGTTCTGCTGGGCTAGAAGCTGTGGTCTCCCTCAGCCAAGGCATGGAGTTGGGGTTACTGCTTCCACCCCTTACAGATCCACACAGATAATGAACCAGATCAGCTCCGGGGGCACTCAGTTATAAGGCTGCTGATAGCATCCAGGAAACCAACCCTCAAATGGCACCAAACCCCCAAATAAATCTGTATTATTCTGTGTAAAAGTTGAATCTGATGAAGTGAGTCTTTGCCCGTGAAAGCTTATGCCTCCAATAAATCCATTAGTCTGTGGGGTGCTGCAGGACTTCTCATTGTTTTTACAAATACAGGCTAACACAGCTGCCCCTCTGATACTTGTCAACATTAATGGTCATTTTTACTCTTCCTGTAATGCTTGTTTTACTTGGGAGAGTCTGGAGGTCTTCTTGACTCGCCTTAGAGGAGTTGGGAATAATGTATCATGTGCTCAGACTCCATCAGCTATACAAACAATGGGAAAGGGAGCAGTTTGTGGCAAGTGGGACTATTCAGGTGAGGCCCACTCACACTAATAAGTCTGCAGGAACAGACTTCAGGGCCCTAATTGGCAGCCTGGGTGCTGCTGCTGCTCCATAAATAATTTCTTGCTATAATGGCTTACATTGAACCCATGGCCAAGAATGGTCAGCTTGATATAAAATAGGCATTTTCATGACAGTATTTTCCCAGCCTCAACAACTGGTTTTGTGTTTTGCTGCTGCTACTGCTGCTGCTGCTGCTGTTTAATTGCAACAGACAAAATCCTGCTCCAGTGCCAAGGAAGAACCCTTTGTTTCTGGAATTCTGTCCTCTGTAATTGTGTGCAACGTACATATAGCATGACCATATGCATCATTAAATCCTAAGCCTGAGAGCCTCCTTTCTTGACGAAGAATGCTGCTACAGTTTTTAATCCCACTGCTGCCACGCTGATTTTAAACACGGTCCCTTCTTCTTGCTCTCCTGGATTATTTTCACCCAGTTCTCCTGCTTGAACAGTGGAATGCTGAAGCAATATTGCATATAACTATTATGTTTCTGAACTTCTTGTTTTCTCTTTGCTAAAGGATGGATCAGAGTTGTGTCTGCACAGCACTGTTCAAAAAGCATTTCGCAGAGCTACCTCTCAGGGCCTTTGCATGTAAACCCTCAGACTACGTCTACACTACAGAGATCTTTCGAAATAAACTCTTCTGGAAGATCTCTTCTGAAAGACTGCCTTCTGAAAAAGGGCATCCACACACAAAAAAGAGGATCAAAAGAGCGATCTGCTCTTTCAAAAGAAAGCATCCACACAGCCCCCCACTCTCTCGAAAGAACAGGGCACTGATCGAAAATGAAGACTGTTCTTTTGAAAGACGGGCCCTGCAGAGTGTCTAGACACATTTTCTTTCGAAAGAAGCTTTTGAAAGGGGGTGCTCTTCCTGAAACGGGACGGGAAGAGTGATTTCGAAAGGAGCATCACACTCTTTGATTTACTTTCGAAAGAACACTTTTTGTGTGTAGATGCTCCATGGGCTCTTTCAAAAGAGCCACCTTCTTTTGAAAAATCTTTTGGAAGAACTTTCCAGTGTAGACATAGCCTCTAATGTTTATAACACTTCATACTCTGCTTCAGAGCTGAACAAGCATTTATTAATACACAAAAAATCATCATAAATAGTATTTGGAATGCGTATGAATAACTTTTAAATGACAACTGTTAGGTAGTTAATTTACTGGTGCTCCTTATACAGACTTCCCCATGCTGTTGCTTGCATTTAAATATAACAAAGGTTCTCAGTAGGGCTGTACCAGAACACATCAAACTTTCTAAGAGGTGTGATGACCGGGAGTATGGTGAACCTTTTGCATGGAATTAGTATGCTCAAATTTGGCCCAATCATCTTTCTAGCATGATAGAGGCCAAATTTAAGTGAGTGGCATGGAGATGTATTGCTTGGCTTCTCCATGTTTTTTAAATCCCTCTGGCTCCCCTGATCTGAGTGAACAAAGCCCTCAAAATGGGTCATGGGTGTTTTTATAGGAATTTTTTAATAGTACCTTTTCACTTCTGTAATAGGTGAAGCCTCCAAGTTAAAGAAAAATGGACTCCGTAAGGTGTGATAGAAAAGTGGTTTAGAACTCTTGCAAAATAACACACTTTAAAACATAGGCTACGTCTACACTAGCCCAAAACTTCAAAATGGCCGTGCAAATGGCCATTTTGAAGTTTACTAATGAAGCATTGAAGTACATATTCAGCACCTCATTAGCATGCTGGCAGCAATGGCACTTTGAAATTGCCACGGCTCACCACAGCGTGGCTTGTCCAGACAGGGCTCTTTTTCGAAAGGACCCCAGCAGCTTCAAAATCCCCTTATTCCTAACAGCAGATAGGAATAAGGGGATTTTGAAGTTGTTGGGGTCCTTTCGAAAAGGACCCCTGTCTGAACGAGCCGTGGCAATTTTGAAGTGCCGTGGCTGCCGGCATGCTAATGAGGTGCTGAATATGTACTTCAGTGTTTCATTAGTAAACATCGAAATGGCCATTTGCATGGCCATTTCGAAGTTTTGAGCTAGTGTAGGCATAGCCATAGGCTGTGGCCACACGGCCAAAACTTCAAAATGGCCATGCAAATGGCCATTTTGAAGATTACTAATGAGGTGCTGAATTGAACATTCAGTATCTCTTTAGTATTAGGACACTTCCAGCCATGGTGCTTCGAAAGCACCACTTTCGAACACTCACGGCTCGGCGCAGCTACACAGGGGTCCTTTTCAAAAGGACCCCTCACCTTTTGAAATCCCCTTATTCCCCTCAGCTGGAATAAGGGGATTTCGAAAGGTGCAGGGTCCTTTTGAAAAGGACCCCGTGTAGCCATGCTGAGCCGAGCCGTGAGCGTTCGAAAGTAGCGCTTTCAAAGCACTGCAGCCAGAAGCATCCTAATGCTAATGAGGCGCTGAATATTCAGTTCAGTGCCTCATTAGTAATCTTCAAAATGGCCATTTGCATGGCCATTTTGAAGTTTTGGCCAAGTGTGGCCACAGCCATATAAAAATATACATAATCTTTTGATATTCTCTCAGCAATGACTTCACAATCTCTATTACTGTTGCCACAGCAGAGGTGTGTGCATGTACATCGTCTGGATTCTTCAGAGATTGATGAGAATGGTAGCATCTCAGTTCATTGACAAAATACTTCTGAATCTTATTAGCAAACAAAACTTTGGGCAGTCATATACCTATCAGGATTCCACTCTTTTGGTTAACAGTTGACTGGTCTCTTCCATTTCTGGTTAGACAGAAAATCTGTAACCTGTATCCAAAGATACTGGAACCAGCATTACCTCTAATTTCTCCCACCCCAGTGGAATGAATTTTGTCACATGTATCAAAAATTTTGTTATGTGTACCAAAAACACGTGATCTTCCTATTCATGCACAAAATAAAATTTATGTGATGAGGTGGTAAGGGATTCATAGTGGTGGCCAGAATCACTGAAAAACCACCTTGTTGTATCTACACTGCACATTTGTTGACAGCACAAGGAGGGGAAAAAACCAAAGTCCCTCACAGAGTTGGAAGTTTTATGTCAATGAATATGGCCATTTTTTGTGACAGAAGTCACATTGCAGTGTGCACACTCACACACTTTTGTTGACAAAAGACCATTTTTCTTGACAAAAATTTCCTAGACAAGCCCTTACTGATTCCTTTCAGTCAGGATTCTACCATCAGTCCAGTGCCTCTTCCTTTATTCTTCCAATGTTCTCAATGCCATGGATGGGGGGAAGGGGAAGAATCATTTGGGGTGTCTGCTCCCCTTTCTGTTTTTGAGAATCCTCTTCAGCTGAGGTTCAGGAGATGGAGAGTCTGTGTGGACAGGAATCTCTAGCTGTTTCTCTGTCATGATGTGTAGATTTTTACTTTCATCTCTTCTGCCAGAGAGTAGCCACTTAACCAGGAAATGGTCCATTTGATTTTGTTGCCTGCTGACAGAGGCAATGGCTGGCCTTTTGTCTCTGGCGAGCTGAATTGCGTCTATTCCATCCAAACTTGAAATATGTCTAGCAATAGCATGCAGAGGAGTCTTATAACTTTACGTGCAGTGTTGCCACATGTATTGTGTCAGGACAATAATGCTTAGCAAATTATGAGTTTTTAAATGGTACTTCACAAAGCATACTCTGTACCTAACTTATCATAGTCTTGTAAAAGAGGTGAGCATAGGGGTACAGACTGTCCCACTAGGCTAATTACAACTGATACCAATTATATTCCACTGATGTAAATTATGTCTGCCATGTGGGTTTTCACCAATGCAGCTGAGGGGTTTGCACTGCAGCTAAAAGCACATAGTCGATATGAGGTTTTAAGTAATTTATTAGTTCTGCATAGAGTTACTGTGTGTAACGTATATTACTTTTTGAAAGAACACCAGAAGAGCTGAAACACTGAGCTTTATTCTGCTGGTGGCTACTTTCTCCATAAATAAATGCTTTAAATCAGCATTTAATAAGGTAATGGCTGACTTGTCCAGCATAGGCCTTTAGGAGAAAACAGAAGAGAAGTTGGTGCTGGGCTCTGGGCCCACTCAAACTTTCCACTGCAAAAAGGTGCTGTGAATAAAGTGAGTGGCACCTTCTTGAAAACCAGGTCTTATTTCGTCTCTTACAACAGTCCTTAGTCACAGGAGCAGCTTGTCTCTTTGGGCTCAAGAAGCAGGCTGCTGCCCTGAGCTTATATCTCTGCTCTCACAAAAGGTGCAAGAGCATGTGTCCTGGCCCCAGAAGATCACCAATGGCTTCCATCGCCTCACCCCACCCCTCCGCCATATAACCACCTTGTGAGTGATGTGAAAACTAGAGGGAGGAATCAGGGAATGCTTCTACAATGATAAAAAGGTTAACAAGAAAGAAGAAGAGAAGAAGGAAGTAAAAGGAAGACAGTAAAGTGTTTGGTGGAGGAGAGAGGACAGCAGACAGGAAAGAATGGAGACATAACATCTGCAGTGGGATTTAATAAAAGGATTGAAAGGGAGAAAGAGAAGATCAGACATGTGCAATCTATTGAAAGAGTGATTTTGACAGTGGGCATTGCTAACTTCTATAAGGCCAACAAAACTGTTGTAATTAAAACAAAAAAGCAGTCAAGTAGCACTTTAAAGACTAACAAAATAATTTATTAGGTGAGTTTTCGTGGAACAGACCCACTCTGTCCCACGAAAGCTCACCTGATAAATTATTTTGTTAGTTTTTAAAGTGCTACTTGACTGCTTTTTTGTTTTGATAGTATATAGACTAGTATGGCTCCCTCTCTGTTACTGTTGTAATTAAGTTTATTGTCTGACGTATTTACTTTTTTGGCATTTCAGGATTCATTTGTTCCTTTTTGGTGTGATTCTGGATCACCTCATGCCAAGTTCAGAAAAATTAGTGTCAGTCCCCAAGACATTTAGGCTATGTGTACACTAGCACACTACGTCAAAGTAGCCTATTTCGAAGTAAGGACATCGAAACAGGGTACTTCGACATGTATCGTCTACACGTCCTCCAGGGCTGGTGCCGTCGATGTTCCACGTCGAAGTAGCGATAGGGAACGTTGAAAGGAACCACCCTGGAAGGAAACGTGGAGCGTCCACACACACAAGCGCTCCCCGTCGAAATAAGGGGCTAGTAAAGCCCAAAGCTGCTCCCTTAAAGGGACCCTTCCAGACACACTTGCCCTGCACAACACTAGCTCCACAGAGCCAACAACCAGTTGCAGACCCTGTGCATGCAGTATGGACCCCCTGCTGCAGCAGCAGCAGCCAGAAGCCTTGGGCTAAGGGCTGCTGCATGCGGTGACCATAGAGCCCCACAGGGGCTGGACAGAGCGTCTCTCAACCCCTCAGCTGATGGCCGCCATGGAGGACCCTGCTATTTCGAAGTAGCGGGACGCGGATCGTCTACACACGCCCTACTTCGACATTGAGGCTACGTCTACACGTGAAGCCTACATCGAAATAGCTTATTTCGATGTAACGACATCGAAATAGGCTATTTGGATGAATAACGTCTACACGTCCTCCAGGGCTGGCAACGTCGATGTTCAACTTTGACGTTGCGCAGCCCAACATCGAAATAGGCGCAGCGAGGAAACGTCTACACGCCAAAGTAGCACACATCGAAATAGGGATGCCAGGCACAGCTGCAGACAGGGTCACAGGGTGGACTAGCGCTTCCGGGGCAACAGCTAGCTGCTCCCTTAAAGAGCCCCTCCCAGACACACTCAGCCTGCACAGCACACGGTCTGAGGAGCCATAGGCACACAGACCCCAGGCAACGCAGTCATGGACCCCCAGCAGCAGCAGCAGCAGCAGCCAGAGGTCCACCCAGCCCTCCCGGCAGGAGCAGGGCTTGCCCTGATCCATGCCATGCGGGAGGCAGCTGAGCACCTCCTTGCTACACTGGAGGAGGAGCTGCCCCCAGGGCAGCAGGGCTCAACCCCCAACCCTGCAGCACCCCACCCCACCCCCGCCTCACACGCCGGCGGCTGTGGAGCTACCCCACCAGCACCGACTGGTGGGAGCGGCTGGTGCTTGGGGAGTGGGACGATGACCTCTGGCTCAGGAACTTCAGGATGAGCCAGCAGACATTTATGGAGTTGTGCCAGTGGCTCACCCCCGCACTCAGGCACCAGGACACCGCCATGCAGCGTGCCCTCACAGTGGAGAAACGGGTCGGCATCGCTGTCTGGAAGCTGGCCACTCCAGACAGCTACCGATCCGTGGGGCAGCAGTTTGGTGTCGGCAAGGCCACTGTCGGGGCTGTCCTCATGGATGTAAGAGAACCCACGGGGGGAGCGCAGGGCAGGGGAGGGGGGCCCGGGCAGAGGAGGGCAGGGGAGGTCAGGGCAGGGCAGAGGAGGGGAGGGGAGGGCGGGGGAGGACAGGGCAGGGCAGGGGAGGGCAGGGCAGGGCCACGCACACCCTGCTTACCCCTCATTGGTGCTGTCCCATGTGCTTTCCCTGCAGGTTGTGCGTGCCATCAATGCCATGCTCCTGCACAGGCTCGTGAGGCTGGGGGGCCCAGATGCCACCATCGCGGCCTTTGCCACCCTGGGCTTCCCCAACTGCTTCGGGGCTCTGGATGGGACTCACATCCCCATCCGCGCCCTGCATCACAGTGGGGGACGATACCTGAATCGCAAGGGCTACCATTCTGTGGTCCTCCAGGCCTTGGTGGACAGCCGGGGACGTTTCCAGGACATTTATGTGGGCTGGTCTGGCAGCACCCACGACGCCTGGGTTTTCCGGAACTCGGGCCTGTGCCGCCAGCTGGAGGCGGGGACCTACATCCCCCAGCGGGAGATCCCTCTGGGGGACAGCACCATGCCCCTCTGTGTCATCGCAGATGCGGCATACCCCTCCGGCCCTGGCTCATGCACCCGTACACGGGCCATCTCTCCGCTAGCCAGGAGCGCTTCAACGAGCGCCTGAACCACGTGCGCCAGGTGGTGGAGCGCTCATTTGGCCGCCTGAAAGGACGCTGGAGATGTCTCCTGACCCGCCTGGATGCGGGCCCCAACAACATCCCCCTGATTGTGGGTGCCTGCTGCGCCCTGCACAATTTGGTGGAGAGCAAGGGGGAGGCCTTTTTCCAGGGCTGGGCTGTGGAGGCCGGCAGGGCCCACGTGCAGCCACCCGCTGCCCCCAGTCGGCAGGTGGACCCCGAAGGGACCCGGGTCCGGGAGGCCCTGCGGGCCCACTTCGATGATGAGGCCGCGGGGTGAACTCTGCCAGGCCCCCCACTGCCCGCCCCTTCCTCCACCACACTCCTGCCCCAACGCCCACACCATGGAGCACCCAACCGCACCCCCCTCCCACTTTTCCTGGACAAATGACAGCACGCACTTGTGGCTGAACTTAAACTGCTTTTTCTTTGAGAACTTTTTTTTTTAACTATAAATATATAAAACAAGAACAAACTATATACAACGTGTGGAACCAAAGTAATATGTACAAATAAAACAATAGTAAGAAAAAAGTGTGCTCAGTAATAAAAAGAAAACCAGGGAGGATAAAGGGGAGAACTATTTACATGGGGGGGACGGGGCAAATGGGGGGCACAAAATAATAAGTTCAAACTATATACAAGGGGGGGGCCACGTCCCGGGCCCCTCGCCCCTAAAGTCCGGCACTGGGCATGGGCGGCCGGGAGCCCTGCCGCGGCCGCAGCCCTGTCCGGGGCTGGCTGGGGGTGGGCCGGACCGGAAGATATGCCCGGCGAGTCTCAGCTGGCTCCAGGGGTCCCTCGGCGCTCCGGCCCTCGGCGGTGGGTAGCGGGGTGATGGCGGACGGGATGGCGACGGGCAGAGCAGCTGGTGGTGCGGCGGGTGGAGCAGGCACGTTGGGCGCTGCGGCGGCCGGCGCGGCATGGGGGGCCAGGTAGTCCACCAGGCAGTTGAAAGTCTCCATGTAGGCCCCCCATGCCTCTTGGCGCCAGGCTAGCGCCCACTCCTGCAGCTGCAGGTGCTGCTCCGCGACCTCCAGCTGCCGACGGTGGATGGCCAGCAGCTGGGGGTCTGTCGCCGTCGGCTGGTGGTGGCACGGGGTCCGCCGTCTAGCCCACCGTGGGGCCGGTTGGTCCTCGGCCGAGGGGCTTGCTTGGAGCGATGGCCCCGGAGGGCTCTCCGGGACCACTGATGCCTCGCCGGCGCTGTCTTCCAGTCCTTCGGATGGTGCAGGTGCAGGACACAGGAGAGGAGGGGGGAAGAAGAATGGAGACAGGCGTTAGTGTGGGCCCCGAGCCGTGGCCTTTGTCCCCCCAGCCCTGTGCTGCAGGTTCCCCATCCCCATCCCCGGGAGATGCTGCTGTGATGGATGGGGTTCAGGGGTCCCCCTGCACTGCACCCCGTCCCCTGGTGGGAGCGACTCTCACTTCACTCCGCAGGGTCTGACAGGAGAGGTTTCTTAGGCCACAGATGCCCAGTTTCTGGCAGGAGTGACAGCACCAGCTGTCGGAAGAGACAGTCCTTCCAACCCGTCCTGGGGAGAAGACCCCAAGGGGTGCCCCTCTGGGATGCAGCTTTCCCCCTCCTCAGGCTGGCTGCCTTCCAGCTCTCCCTTCCCCTAACCTCTACATGTGGCCCCCGCCCTCGCCCCCCAATTCCAAGCCAGCTCGGCTCCTCCCTCCTCTTTGTTCAGGGCAGAGGTGTCACCTGCCAGCTGTAGCCCCAGGATCATCCTTTGCCCCTGGGAGCTATTCAGCTCTTGTTGCTCATATCTAGCCTGAGTCTCCCTTTGGCACTCCCCCCACTCCATCACATGCTGCTGCTGCTGCTGTTGCTGCTGCTGCTGCTGCTGCTGCAGGGTGTCCCACCCCCTCCTCCCAGGGGCCCCTCGAGGTTCCGCTCCCCCCTGCCCCGGGGATGGGGCATGGCACTGTTGTACGGAGTGCGGGGGGCAGGGGCTGATGCACTGCTGTGAGGGACATGGCCCTGCTGTCCTTGGGGCCATGGCCATGTGAGCATGTGGGGGGCCCTGGACACATATCTATTACCCCCCGCCCCTCAAGCCCAGGGGTGTACACCAGAGGGGGATACATACCTGTCAGTCCACTCCCACAGTCTGGAGATCCCCGGGGGGCAGAGGCCCGGCTGCTGCTCCGGGATGGCAGGAGGAGGATCTGCAGCCCGGATTCTGCAGAGGAGGAGCCCCCCTCCTCCTCCTCCTCCTCCTCCTCCTCCTGCTGCGATGTCCCGGGGGTGGGCTCTGGGGGGGGACCCCGGGGTGCGGGGCTTACCTCCGGGGTAGACTCCAGCTGCAGGGCCTGCTGGGGCTCGTCGGCCAAAGTATCAAGGGTGGCAGGAGGGGAGGAGGTGTGCCGGGGGCCCAGGATGTCCCTGAGCTCCCTGTAAAAGGGGCAAGTGATGGGGGTGGCCCCAGATCAGCAGGCCGCATCCCGGGCCCGGGAGTAACCCTGCCGCAGCTCCTTCACCTTACTCCTGACGTGATCAGGAGTGCGGGCAGGGTGACCCCGGGCAGCCAGGCCGTCGGCCAGCTGAGCGAACGCATCCGCTTTCCGCCTCTTGCTCCCCATTACCTGGAGCACCTCCTCCTCTCTCCAGAGCCCCAGCAGGTCCCGCAGCTCGGCCTCCATCCAGGAGGGGCCCCGCTGCCGCTTGCCAGCCTGGCTGCCCGCCTGGCTGGGCTGGCTGCCTTGGCTCCCCTTGGGGGGGGTCCCCTGGGGGCGCTGTGGGGGCTGCCGGGCAGCCATCGCAGGTGGGGTGGCTGGTTTGGATGGCTGAGGGACGTGCAGGCTGGCCGCGTGTGTGGGCTGCCGCCTGCACGTTCCCTCAGCTTCCTGCACAGGAAGGGAGGGGGAGGGGACCTTTAAGGGGCCGCTCCATGCGGCCACCATTGAGCTGAGGGGCTGGAGAGAGCATCTCTCAACCCCTCAGCTGATGGTCGCCATGAAGGACCCCGCAATTTCGACGTTGTGGGACGCGCAATGACTACACGGTCCCTACTTCGAAGTTGAACGTCGAAGTAGGGCGCTATTCCTACCCCCTCATGGGGTTAGTGACTTCAACGTCTCGCCGCCTAACGTCAAAGTTAACTTCAAAATAGCACCCGACGTGTGTAGCCGTGACGGGCACTATTTCGAAGTTAGTGCCGCTACTTTGAAGTAGCGTGCACGTGTAGACACGGCTTGGATGTCAAAGTAGGGCGCTATTCCCATCTTCGGATGGGAATAGTGATTTCGATGTCTCACCGCCTAACGTCGATTTCAATGTCGAAATAGCAGACGGCGCGTGTAGACGCAACACACGCTATTTCTACATTGTGCCAGCTACTTCGAAGTAGCTGGCTAGTGTAGACACACCCTTTGATTGTTATTTAAAAGCAATGTCTTGTAAAAAACCTCATTTTGCGTCAGATCTACAATTTAGCTCCTTTCTGACACCCTTCTTCAGTCATCTGATCATTTCCCCATGCCCATCTGATCATTTCCCCATGCCCATCTGGTCATTTCCCCATGCCCATCTGATCACTCCTTCTCTGCTGTTCTCTTAGAATGCAGACGTCTCACTTTTTTTTTTCTTTTTTTGTGATTTGGTGTCTTATTTTGCTCAGAGAACCTCACACTGATGAATACCAATTACATGCAGTCAGCGCAGAAACCCCTCTGAGCGAACTACCTAAAAATCCCATGTAAACACTGCATAAGTTATTCGCGAATAGATCCCCAAGTCCCATATCCACCCCTTTGCATGTAGAAGAGACACTCTGTGTGTGTGTGTGTGTGTGTGTGTGTCTTTCTGTCTGTCTACAGTGGGGATATGTGACACAGATTCATTTAGTTCAGAAGCTTTTGACTATTTCCAGTTGCTCTCATTGCATTTTTAGGTTATAAGGCCAATGTCACAAAGAAAATGCATCATAAGTGACAGAACCTTGAGAAGTCATCATGGCATTTAGACTTTTTGGCTCTTTTTTATTTGTTCAGGCCATACAGGCCTCACAGCTGTACAGACCTAGTTCTCATGTAGCCAGGGAGGGGATGGGAACAGCTATGAGATGTGCTACTGCTTAGCTTACCTCTAGGCATGTTCCACGGAGTTTCAGGGATTTTTCTTGTGCTTCACACTGACTAGCAGAAAGGGAACATATGCTGCAACGCTTTACCACAGGAGAAGTCTCAGAGTATTCGCAGATTTTTATAATAGTGGAAAATCTGCCAGACTTCAAAAAAGTAGGACTCGGAGAACTCCTGAAACTTTTTTGACCAGCTCAAATTAAAAAACAGTAGAAAAGGAAAAAAAAAAGGGAAAACACCTGCTCGTCTTCTGCACAGGAATCACAGCTGTCTTTGTCTGGTACTTATTTAGTATTTAGTATAAATTCAATTGTGAAGAAATTCATGTATGATTAGCAATCACAATGGAAAAGGGACCGATTACAAGTGACCTGAAGGGAGACGGGGGGGCAGGGCGAGGAAGAGGGTGGGGGTACAGAAGTCACACAGTGGTTGACAGCATCATAAGGTAGTTTGGTACTAAAAATGTGAAGTCTTACACTGAAGAAAATACTGAGAACAGCATCAGTCCCTATTCTCAGAAGTCTTTAGTAGGCCTCAAAGCATGGTCAGTACTGTCATGATTAGCATTCCATTCACACTGTCACGGATCAGAGACAGGAAAGGAGATACAGTCTGAGTAGTGGACTCCAGAGAAGCTGCAAAGGGGTTTCTAAAGGCAACCTGTAGCTCTACAGTTTCAGGATAAGTATCACTAATGCACCATCTTAAAGAGCTGTAATGCTATTACTCATCTACAACAGGTGCACAACCATCAGTATTGCATCGTCACAATCACATTTTGAACACAAATGTATAGGGAACATTTATTTTTCCTTAGTACAGTACAGTTTTGTAGTGGAGAAGATGTGGGCTCACAGTGAGGTTCTATTTATTACCCATTGCCCATAAGTTCACTTGGAAAGTAATTTTCTTTCAGGAAACATCATAACAAAAACACAAACTAAAAATAAGAATTCAAGTGGCAAAGTATCCTCAGCCACAGGCTCAGCTGAGGTTTAGCTACGAAGGGTTATAATTTTGGCAGCAAATAACCTGGTTCCTGAACACCAGATTCAGGTTATCCATTGAACAAGCCCCAGATAAGTTTTCCAACTAAGAAGCCACAGGGCTTCAGTCCTATTTTTTTTTCATAAATGAAACATAACAGCAATCCTTGCAATAATTCAGTGGGAAATGGATTTGCGTGGGATAGTTTCATAAAGACTGATGAGATGTTCTTGTTTCTTTAATGATACTTCAATTAGCTTAAAATTATAAACTAAAGTCTATGTGCGCTATCACACACAAGCAAAAGAATGATGGTTTTTTAGTACATATACAGATAGAAGGCCTGGTTCTCCATTGTGTTTTGTAGTTATTTACATCCGTGCAAAGTAGGTGGGGTATTAAATCACAACCCTCAGGGCTTGGGGAGCTGGCTTTGTGCTCCCTGTAGGAGCAGGGCCTTGGGCAGAAGGGGCAGGGCTGGGGGACGATGAGCCTCCACCCTCAGAACACCCACATCCACCCTTGGCCTGGAGCATGCTGCTCAGCATGCCAGCAGCATTTTAAAGGGTCTGGGGCTCTGGGAACTGCAGCATCTGCAGTAGCACCGGTGGCAGCACGGCGCCTCAGGCCCTTTTGAATCACCAGGCCCCAGGGTACTTTTTGCCTTTGCCCCTTCTCCAGCCTGTTGGCAGGCCTGCTCAGGGCAGAACCAGGACTCACTGAAGTCAGTGGAAGGCCCTATACCACCTAAATGTTGAGGCTGTTTGTGTCTGGTTTTTTTTTGGCACTCAGGAATGTTCAGCATTGTGAATAAATGAAAACTGTTGTTTGAGAGAATGTAGGAACTGGCTGATGTGTATGAACTGCATATTATTTGCCTTCTTCCCTATATTAACAGAGAAAAATAACTCAGTTGGATTCCCCTTTTGGAACCAGTCTGATTTGCTGGAGGATAAACTATTTATTCACACTATTTATTCAGCAACCTTTCTGAGGTGGAGTGCCAAAATTTGACCTTTTGACCTCTATGTACGGTCCAAGTGCTGGTGATAATTTTAAAGTCACTAATATTCTGACCGACAGCAGGTTCATTGATATATAAATTAAAATGCAGAGCTTCACCATTTATGAAGTGGTTGGTAGCCTTAGCTGGTCTTTTGGTAATCCATAAGCTGCTCTGAGCAAGCTCCTGGACTCATGAGGGAGGACAGGTGGAGCTGCTCTTGGAACCTGTGCTGAGGTTGCTGATTCCTGTGTTAGTATTATATGCTGTTCTCTTCTACTAGTCAGAAAAAGACACTTTAAAGTAATGGAGATTTTCTTATAGATAAAACTGGAGACCCACCATATATACCTTATATTTTTACCACTGCATTGAGCTATCCTACATCTTAATGCACATACTTTGGTGAAATTAATTTTTGGTAGTCTCTACTCATGCCACCTTTCTCTGTTTATTTTGCATAATTTGATACTATTTGACGTGACTTTTAAAGTCTGCTACTTGTAGAGGTAGGAACATGCAAATAAACAAAAGGACTTTCTTAGGTGAAGGATAGCATAGTGTGGACCAAATTGATATTAGTTTAATAATCTATAAACTGATAGAAAATGTAATTGTCCTACATTACAAGCGTATTCCTTTAACTGCACAGTTTATTCAAATGTATAATCTAAATAATTGAGTATCTATGCATACAATAGAACATTGCCTCATAAGCAAACACCATTTAATAGACAGTTACATCCAAACAGATGGATAAAAAAGATGCCTCAGTATAATTGGTTTGCTTTTGATTATCCTGCAGATACAAATTTACTTAAACTATAAGTCTGGACAGGGTAGGAGAGTTAGTCACAGAAAATGGAGTTTGGTAAAATGAAGCAGAAGGATTTATGCGGAATATATTGGGACTGTCTTTTTAATCTACTGCTTAGTAGTAATAGTAGCATCCTTCAGTCTACGTAGACTATGGATCGTGCCCTTCGTAGTTCCGTTTGGCATCCTCATTTGTAGCGTTGGCTGTGACTGTGAAGACCCACACGAGAGTGGCAGTCCTTGCTGCATCTGTTGCATATGTAATGGGTGTCTGGCAGGTCCTTGCTGTGCTTTCTGTGGGCTCGCTACTCCTTTGCTAGCCATCTGATCCTCAACTCACCCTTCTGAAGGCCCTTGTATAGTTCCTGCCTCCATCTGCTGCAATCGTCTGCCAGCTCCTCCCAGCTGTCTGGCTTGATGTCTACTTCCCTGAGGTCCTTCTTGCAAACATCTTTGTAGCGCAGCTGGGGGTGTCCGGGAGGTCTTTTGCCAGAGGCTAGCTCTCCATACAGGATGTCTTTTGGGATCCTTCCATCATTCACCCTGTGGACATGGCCAAGCCAGCGGAGCCGCCGCTGCCTGAGGAGGGTGTGCATAGTTGGGATTCCAGCTTGCTCAAGGACGGTGGTACTGGACACTCTGTCCTTCCACGATATTCCAAGGATGCGCCTGAGGCAGCACAAGTGGAAGACGTTCAGCCTCTTTTCCTGGCGGGCGTACAGGGTCCAAGTCTCGCTGCTGTAAAGGAGGGTGCTGAGGATGCAGGCTCTGCAGACGTGCATTTTGGTGTGAGTGTACAGCTTGTTTTTCCACACTCTCTCACTGAGTCTGGACAGAGTTGTGGCTGCTTTATCGATCCTCCTATTTAGCTCAGTCTCCAAGGACTGGGTGTCAGTGATGGTGGACCCGAGGTAAACAAACTCGTGGACAACCTCTAACATATAGTTGTCAATGCTGATTGATGGAGAGACAGCAAAGTCCTGAGCAAGTACATTTGTCTTCTCTAGGCTGATGGAGATCCCAAAGTCCTTGCATGCTTTGGAGAACCGATCCAGCAGCTTCTGAAGCTGGTCTTCTGTGTGTGACACGACAGCAGCGTCATCTGCGAACAGCATCTCTCTGATAAGGACTTCCCGCACCTTAGATTTAGCTTTCAGCCTTGCAAGATTAAACAGTTTCCCATCAGACCTTGTGTGCAAAAAGATGCCCTTTGTTGAAGATCCAAAGAAGTTTTTAAGGAGAAGTGCGAAGAAGATCCCGAACCGTGTCGGAGCAAGGACGCATCCTTGTTTGACACCGCTCTTGATGCTGAAAGCATCCGATAATGTGCCATCGTATTGGATGGTTCCTCTCATGTCTTCGTGGAAAGACTGGATCATCTTGAGTAACCGCGGCGGACATCCTATCTTGTGGAGCAGTTTGAACAGTCCATCCCTGCTGACCAAGTCGAAGGCCTTGGTTAGGTCGATGAAGGCAATACAGAGTGGCTTCCTCTGCTCCCTGCATTTCTCCTGCAGCTGCCTCAGAGAGAAGACCATGTCGACGGTAGATCTCTCTGCGCGGAATCCGCACTGTGATTCAGGATACACCCTCTCAGCAATCTTCTGGAGTCTGCCGAGGATGACGCAAGCGAACAGTTTACCAGTGATGCTTAGGAGGGAGATTCCACGGTAATTGTTGCAGTCGCTTCTGTCTCCTTTGTTCTTATACCAGGGTATGATGTTAGTGTCGCGCATGTCCTGTGGAACCTCTCCCTCTCTCCAGCACAGGCACAGTAGCTCATGTAGGGGTTCCAGGAGAGTGTCTGTGGCACACTTGATTACCTCTGGTGGTATACCATCCTGGCCCGGGGCCTTTCCTACTGCAATGTTGTCGATGGCTTTCTTCAGTTCATCCACAGTTGGTTCCTGGTCCAGTTCGTCCATTACTGGGAGGAGTTCGACAGCATCGAGGGCTGAGTCGACCACAATATTCTTGCGTGACTACAGCTCGGAGTAGCACTCGACCCAGTGCTCCAACTGTTTGGCTTTGTTAGTGATGACTTCACCAGATTTGGATTTCAGAGGTGCGATCTTGTTCTGGGTGGGTCCTAATGCCTTCTCGATGCTCTCGTACATTCCCCTGAGGTTACCAAAGTCAGCACTAGTCTGGATGCTGCTGCATAGCTCAAGCCAGTAGTTGTTGGCACAGCGCCTGGCCGTCTGCTGTACTGTTTTTCTGGCTGCTCTGAGCACTTGCAGGGTATTCTGGCTCGGCGAACGTTTGTATTCCAGGAGCGTAGCGCGCTTTTTTTCGATGGCTGGAATCATCTCATCGGAGTTAGCTTACCTAGAAAAGAACAACCCTTCCACTTTTTGGAGGAATATTTTCTGCATATTTTTGGTTGAATGCAAAGTCTGCAGAGTTTACACAGTATGCAAACATGCCACACCAAATTTCCATGTGCGGCCAATATATTAAGAAATTAGGGGCTAAGTTAGGCCCCCAAATTCTTTAATAAGGATTACTTAAGTGGCCTGATTTTCAGAAGTACTGAGCTCTCATAAACTCCCATTGTAACCACTATTAAAAATTAGCAATCTAATTTAGAAGCTGACCCACATTGTGCTGCTTTTTTTGGGGGGGTTATGGGCTGCCCACATGGTGTGGTTGAGCATGGGAAAGACCCCGACTGCATGTGGCCTGTAGGGAAATGGTGGGGGAAGGCACATACACAAATGTAAACTGCTGAGAAGTTTCTTGGCCTATTATGCAAGCATGACCCCCACAACAGCCTTGCTGTCATATGTTGTGACAGGGCAGTGGCTGACCATAGGCAGTACATAAAAAAAATACCAAGTGTAGAGATCGATCCATAAACTGTGCTGGGGCTATTTGTAATGGGTAGGTGCACTCACAGTGGTAATAGCAAAGGAAGACAGACATTTCTCAGGCTCTCATACAAACATGACCCCCACAGTCACAGGCTTTCTAGTCCTGATTTGAAATTCACAGTGCTCCAGTTACCTAATTCCTGTGCATCTAAGCTACATCTACACTACACTATGCTTTCAAAAGGCAATCACCTGGCGGATATCCCTGGAAGAGTGCCTTTCAAAAGAGTGCATCCACACACACAAAAACTGCATCCACTTTTTCTAAAGATCATGTCCACACACAAGCATTCTTCCAATCTAACTCTTTTGAAAAAGAGCATCTACACAGCCAGAAGCAGTTTTTCAAAAGAGCAGAGAAGGAAATGCCATGGCCAGTTGTTCCCTTAAAGGGCCCTTCCCAAGCACCCACACCCTACACATGCTGAGGGCAGCTGAGCTTCCACAAGGCACAGCTGACACTGTGAAATGGCAGGATGGACCTGCAGCAGCAGCTCCTCCTCCACGAGCTGGCCATCATTGGGTTTCTGGAGCCCCTCAACCAGGTACCATGGCAGCCCCTCTCCCACCGTACCATGCCAGGTGGCTCCCCAACCTGTGCAGCCACACCAGCAGCTTCTGTTGGTGGGAGCACCTGGTGCTGGGGGACTGGGACAATGCCAGATGGTACCAGAACTTCTGGATGAGCAGGATGATGTTCCAGGAGCTCTGCCACTGGCTTGCCCCTGCCCTGAGGCACTGTGACACCTGAATGAGGCCAGCTGTCCCCCTGGAAAAGAGGGTAGCAATTCCTATCTGGAAGCTGGCTACCCCAGGTAGCTACTGGTCCATAGGGCCCCAATTAAGGGTGGGCAAGGCCACCGTTGAGGCTGTCCTCATGAGCCATGTCTACACGTGCACGCTACTTCGAAGTAGCGGCACTAACTTCGAAATAGCGCCCGTCACAGCTACATGCGCCGGGCGCTATTTCGAAGTTAACTTCGACGTTAGGCGGCGAGACGTCGAAGTTGCTAACCCCATGAGGGGATAGGAATAGCGCCCTACTTCGACATTCAACGTCGAAGTAGGGACCGTGTAGTCGTTGCGCGTCCCGCAACTTCGAAATAGCGGGGTCCGCCATGGCGACCATCAGCTGAGGGGTTGAGAGACGCTCTCTCTCGAGCCCCTGTGGGGCTCTATGGTCACCGTGGGCAGCAGCCCTTAGCCCAGGGCTTCTGGCTGCTGCTGCGGCAGCTGGGGATCCATGCTGCAGGCACAGGGTCTGCAACCAGTTGTCAGCTCTGTGTATTTTGTGTTGTTTAGTGCAACTGTGTCTGGGAGGGGCCCTTTAAGGGAGCGGCTGGCTGTTGAGTCCGCCCTGTGACCCTGTCTGCAGCTGTGCCTGGCACCCTTATTTCGATGTGTGCTACTTTGGCATGTAGACGTTCCCTCGCAGCGCCTATTTCGACGTGGTGCCGCGCAACGTCGAAGTTGAACATCGACGTTGCCAGCCCTGGAGGACGTGTAGACGTTATTCATCGAAATAGCCTATTTCGATGTTGCTACATCAAAATAAGCTATTTCGATGTAGGCTTCACGTGTAGACGTAGCCATGGAGGTAAGGCACGCTCGGTCAGCACCTGCCATAGGGAGTGGGGAGAGAAGCTTCATGCAGAGGCCCAAGTGACCCCCATGTACAGACACCCCCATAACCCCCCTGCACATACATCCCTCACTATCCCCCCGTCATGATCCCCCTCCACACATGCACACCCCCAACCAACTTCCGACTAAGATCACATGACACACAGGTGGGGCAAAAATAACACTTTACATAATACTAAGAATCATGTTGTGTATTCAACCAGTATTTGAAGACTACTTTCAGTGGGGAGCAGGGGCAAACTATGTACATTGGGAGTTGGGCAAGGCAGGATCTCAACCTGGAGGGGACAGGGCCTCAACCTGGAGGGGCAAGAGGTCTCAGCCTGAAAGGTGGGCACTACTCTGGGGTTGGAGTGCATGGCCTCAAGCCTGTCAGCCCTGGGATCCCTACCCACCCTGGTGCAGGGTCCATGGTGGGGCTGGGAGAAGGCAGGCATCACGGGGAGGTAGGGCTGTGGTGGTGGCAGTGGGAGAAGTCTTGGAAGTGGGCAGGAGCAGAGGTGGTGGGGTGGAGCAGGCAGTCCAGGAGCCACATGTACTTCTGCATTGATGTCACTCAGGTGGCTCCTCAGGATGTCCCAAGTGGCCTTCCGCCATTCATGGTCAGCCTCGTCCAAGTGGACGCACTGCTCCACAACCTCTGCCTGGTGATGGGAGGTGTCACCTTTGGTGGGCTGCCGCTGCACCATCCTGATCTGGGGCCCTCATGGTGCTGCTGGGAATGGTGACCAGTCCCACTCCGACCCCTGGCTGTCCGGGAGAATGGAGGAGTTGGGGCTCTCCTGGCCTTTCTGCAGTGCGGCTGAAGGAAAGGGGAGGTAAAGACAGTTAGTCCTGTATTACTGGCACAGAGACAAGCCCCCAAGCCCCTGCAGACACCAGCGCCCATCCAGTGGTGGATGGCCATGGGGTGTTATGCATGCCACAGGAGTCCCCACCCATGTGGGGCAGTCCCCGGGTGCTGTCCAGCCCCAACTCACCCACCCAGACCCTCCCCCCACATGCAGTTCATGGCGCTGTCCATGGGCCAGGTGCTGAGTGTCGCCAGTGGCTTTGGTGGCATGCTGGGAGCCATGATCAGTGGGCCACGTGTGGCCCTGTGTCTGCCTGGCATGAGGGTGGCCCGCTGATGGCTGTGGTCCTCCTGCCCCATGATCTGGGGTTTATACCCTGGCAGGTACTTACTGGAGGGTCCCTTGCTGAGGTCTGGTGATGTCTGGCTGCCCATTGGCTGGCTCAAGGACCAGGACGGCAAGTCAATCACGAAGTCCCCCTCCTCATTAGTGGCCTCAGTGACCTGCTCTGGCTCTGGCTCTGGCTCTGGCTCTGGCTCTGGCTCTGGGAGCGTGGGGCAGTCCTCAGCTCCTGACTCCTGCTTCTTCCTGGAGAGTGGCTCCTTATCCATAGTGTCCAGGACGACAGGCAGCAGGGAGCTGTTCCTGGGCCACAGGAGGCTAAGGAGCACCCAGTAGTAGGGCAGGATGCATGTTTTGCCTCAGAACAGCCGGCAGTGTTCCACGCCCAAGCATAGCCCTGCCACAGCTCCCTTACCTTGCTTCACACCTGGTAAGAATTACAGGCAGGGTGTCCCCATGTGGTGAGGCCAGTGGTAAGCTGGAAGAAGCATCTGCATTGCGACACTTAGTGCCACTCTGTCTCAGGATGTCTTCCTCCTGCCACAGTCTGAGGAGGTCCCGTAATTCAGCTTCCATCCAGAGGAGGCCCATCCTTTGGGGTGCTGCCCAGCCACCTGCTAGCCCGGTGAGGCCCCTGAGGGGAGCCCTGGGGCTCCTGGGGGGACTGGCTGCTGGCCACGTGGGGCAACCTGCCTGCAGTGAGGGCTGTGAGGGCATTTTGTGCCTGGCTTGTGGTCTGCCTACAGCCAGCATGCTCTAAGCTTCCTGTCACAGGATTTCTGGGTCCCTGTGGCTTTAAACATGGCCGAACGCAGGGAGCATAGAGCTCTGCTGCCCCTGGCCAAGGCGTCTCTGCGTGCCAGGTGGCTGGTGCCAGGCAGACTCCTCTTTTGAAAGACCAGCCTGCACCGTGTGTGCACACATTTGTTTTTGGAAGGGAGCCACTTTTCCTGATCCAGAATCAGAGGAGCACTTTCAGAAGGGGTGCCATGTTCTTTCAATTTCCTTTCAAAAGAGCATACTTTGTATATAGGGGCTCTGCAAGCTCTTTTGAAAATGCCCCCAGTTTTTGATTTTCCTTTCCAAAGACCATGATAATGTAGACACAGCTCTGGAGAGCGGTGGCCAGAGCGGAGCACTGTGGGGCATTATGGATTACATATAGGACACCTCCGGAGGCTAATAAATTTGACTTTAAGACATGGCCCTTCCACACTGGCCTTCATTTGAGCTTTTAAATTCAAACTTGGTGCTGCAGCCATCAGGTGTGGATGATGTTATGATATTGGTATTCATCCTCCCTAAATTGAGCTAATAGCATTTACAGTGAAGACAGTCGCATGGTAATATCGAGCTAACTGCCTTAAATTTGAATTTATGTCATAGAGTTGGCATAGCCTCAGAAAGTTAAAATACAGCAGTGCCCTATGGTACTGCCAATTTATTAATATTTAGGAGCTTTACAGAGAGCCACTCACAATACTTAATATGTCTTAGAAAATGTCTTCTTTGTTACTGAAGTTGCCTTCTGTACACATGGACATTTTTTTTCTGAAAATATTCTAGGGATTTTATTACCATTAATCTTTTTCTGAGGGTGTATATAATTTATCTCACAAGCCATCAGAATTCCCAGAGGGTAAATTACTCTAGAGGTCTCTGTGCCCTCATACTGTATCAAATTGACCTGCTTCTTGTTTGCCATTTTTGTGTACTACATTGCTTATTTAACAAGAAACAGAATGATTGTGATTCTGAGAAGGTCCTTTGATAGTAGTTTTGACACTCTGCCTGAATAATGACCCTCATTATGGAGCCCATGACAGGCTCTGAAAGTACTGATTTATGAATACATCACAGGTCCAGCATTAGAGCTCCCCCTACTCACTTACTACTGATATAGGACTAGATATAGATAAAGCCCTTTGAAATTCAGTGAAGATGAGATAATTGCATGATTATGACCATTCAGATAATCTCTTTTTTCTGATCTAACAAAGCTCTGGAATTTAATTTTGATTGTCTCCCAAGATTTTAGAAACCTCTGAAAAAATGTTTCTTAGGAAAATCTGCTTCATCTAGGGAGGAAAGCCATGTCTTAAAGGACATTACGGTGGAAGTTACATGTACTTTTTTGTTAGAAATCTGATGCTTTCTATAGCAAACACTCATTAACAACTGATATGATAATAGACTATGAGAAACAAGCTTAGCTGAGAGCTAAAAGTCCTTATCCTTGCTAAAACAAATTACAAGACACTTGGTAAACACATTTTTGTGAAGATTTTTGTTGATTTATTGTTTCTTCCATAGTGATTATTTAAATAAATGTAGCTAATTTAGTTAGTTTGCCACAGTGTATAATTTTGTTCTTTGTGTGAAGGGGTTATATGTAAAAGCCTGAAGGAATCACATCCCCATTAATCTTTTTACAAGTACAATAAATAAATAAAGAGACATGGTTTAATTTTGCCCGTTAGAAGATTTAAGTAGGCAGTGGTGTTAAAAGTCTCTTTTTTTAAAAAAAAGGGAAAAAAAACCTTTTCCCTTCACTACTCTAAAGCAATGTAAAGTGCACTTCCCGTCTCTTACTGGTCTCTGAGTTTTTAATACCAGAATGCAGACAGATAAGTAAATATGTATGTGAATTTATGTAGTTTACTAAGTTCCTAGAACTGATTTTTGCTATAGTTTATTTCTTAACATGTTTCCACATGCATGTGGGAAGTGGTATTCTTTATTACTTCTCCTAAATCTGCGGTGTAGTATTGCTGTGTACAACTGCTATATACAAGCTGCTGTGAGTCATCCTAGAGGCAGCTTCATCATCTGAGTATACAGAAAGAAGGACAGGTGAAATTTGGGCTATGTCTACACTAGGGGAAAACTTAGCAATGGCCATGCTAATGGCCAAGTTGGAGAATACTAATGAGGCACTGAACTGAATATTTATCACCTCATTAGCATGCTGCCAGCCTTGGCACTTTGGAAGTGCCGCATTTTGCTCGCACGCGGCTCATCTACATGGGGGTCCTTTTTTAAAGGATCCTGCAAATGTCAAAATAGGAATAAGGGGATTTTGACGTTTACAGGGTCCTTTTGAAAAGGGTCCTATGTGGACAAGCTGCGCATGAGCGAAACACGGCACTTTTGAAGTGCCGTGGCTGGCAGCATGTTAATGAGGCGCTGAATATTCATTTCAGTGCTTCATAAGTATTCTCCGATTTGGCCATAAGCATGGCTGCTTGGAAATTTTGGCCGAGTGGAGATATGGCCTTAATGTCTATTTTAGTTAGTCTGCAACTTTATTATATAGATGACTGGAACAACCTGGCAGATAAAATTCATAGTGTGGGCAAATCCTTGTTTTGTTCAAATTGTTACCTGAGGCATCCACAAGCTCCCTCTCTTTTCCCAGCCAAGTCCCCCAGCCAACCCCTGGCTTGGACTTTACCATTCACCATCCTCGTAGGAGGGCTAAGGTGGGCTAAAAGAACAGGAGAGGGAATTGTCTCCCTGACACAAAAATGATAGAAGTCCCCAGAACATCTTCCCATTCTGTTCCTTTAGCCAGTACCGCCTTTCAAATCCTTTTGTAGGTCATTTGTCAGGTTCCTGATTGTCTTCCCAACAGAGTACCAGCACTGGACAACTGCCACAAGGAGGTGCCAGCAATTTGCTTGTTTGCCTCCCTCCAATCCAAGCAGTTTCCCAGATATCTCCAAATGGCCAATTGTCTAGCAGCTCTTGTCCCCTGCAGCAGGGTGATCAAAAGGCGCCAGCAGGTATGTTGTGCCAGTGTGTCTGAGAGCTGTTGTGGGCCCTGGGGCAAGGAGGGAGTGGGGCCCAACTCCTTGCCCAGAGGGGGCAGGGCCAAGAGCATTCAGCCCTCAGCACGGCCTGGACTGTGGTGCTACCCCCACCCACGTTCTCCCCAAACAGCACATAGTTGGAGCTGCAGCAGCAATTCAAAGGGGGCTGTAGCTCCAGCCACCACTGCTGCTACTTTGGCAGTGGTGGCAGCTAGAGCTCCAGTCCACTTTGAAAGGTCAAGCTGAGGAGCAATGGACCCTTTGCCACACCTTAGGGTTAGCCTGCATTGTCTTTGACCAGGAACTGCAGCAACTACCCTCCAGGGCAGTCTATGTGCTTGGCAATTTACATCCCTGAATTGACAGAACTCTTTAATAGAAAACAAAATAAACAATATGGTGCCTGGAAACAAAAATCTCCATTCTCCCAATCACATCATATTCTGAGACTCCAGAGAGCCAGTGGCATTTGCTCAGGTTCCCAGCTAACCCATATCTGCGTGTTAACCTAAGCATGTGCTTAGAACAAAAACAAATGCTGAGGGTTAAGCGTTGTAAAACAAATGCCCTCACCAATTTCATAACCCTGTGCAATCTGGACATTTGGTGATTGATAACTCGCACCACTGCCATGTTGTTGTGCCGTAAGTACATTCTTTCATTCACAGAATCATAGAATCATAGAATTCAAGGGCTGAAAGGGACCTCAGCAGGTCATCTAGTTCAGCCCCCTGCCCAAAGCAGGATCAACCCCAACAAATCATCCCAGACATGACCATGTCAAGCCAGGACTTAAAAACCTCTGGGGATGGCAATTCCACCACCTCACTTGGTAATGCATTACAGTCCTTCACCACCATCCTACTGAAATAGTTTATCCTAGTATCCAACTTACATGCCCCCCCACATTTGTAACTTCAGACCATTGCTCCTGGTTCTGCCATCTGTTACCATTGCAAACAGTCTCTCTCCATCCTCTTTAGAGCCCCCCTTCAAGAAGCTAAAGCCTGCTATCAAATCACCCTTCAGTCTTCTCCTCTCCGAACTAAATAAGCCCAAATCTCTCAGCCTCACCTCATAGGTCATGTGCTCCAGACCTGTAATCATTTTCGTTGCCCTCTGCTGAACCCTCTCCAATGTGTTCACATCTTTTCTATACTGGAGGGGCCCAGAACTGGGCGCAATATTTCAGATGTGTCCTTATCGGAGCCGAGGGGAGTAATAACTTCTCTAGATCTGCTGGAAATGCTTCTCCTAATGCATCCCAATATGCCATTAGCCTTCTTGGCTACAAGGGCACACTGTTGACTCATATCCAGCCTCTCATCCACTGTAATCCCCAGGTCCTTTTCTGCTGCATTGCTATTTAGCCAATCGGTCCCCAGCCTGTAACAATGCTTGGGATGCTTTCCTCCCAAGTGCAGGACTCTGCACTTGTCCTTGTTGAACCTCATCAAATTTCTTTTGGTCCAATTCTCCAATTTGTCTAGGTCACTCTGGACCCTGTCCCTACCCTCCAATTTATCTACCTGATCCCCTAGCTTAGTGTCATCTGCAAATTTGCGGAGGGTGAAATCCATCCCCTCATCCAGGTCATTAATAAAGATATTGAACAGTACTGGCCCTAGAACTGATCCTTGGGGCACTCCACTTGAAACCAACTGCCAACCAGACACTGAGTCATTGACCACTACCCATTGGGCCTGTCCATCAAGCCAGTTTTCTATACGTCTTACAGTCCATTTGTCCAATCCATACTTCCTTAACTTATGGACAAGAATGTTATGGGAGACTGTATCAAAAGCTTTACTAAAGTCAAGGTATATCTCATCCATCGACTTCCCCGTGTCCACAGAGCCAGTTACTTCATCATAGAAGCTAATCAGATTAGTCAGGCATGGCTTGCCCTTGGTGAATCCATGTTGACTACTCTTGATCATTTTCCCCTCTTCCAAGTGCTCCAAAAGGGATCCCTTGACAATTCCCTCCATGATTTTCCCAGGTGAGGCTGGCCAGTCTATAGTTCCCTGGATTGTCCTCTTTTCCTTTTTTAAAGATGAGAACTACATTTGCCTTTTTCCAACCATCTGAGACCTCTCCCAATCTCCACAAGTTTTCAAAGATAATAGACAAGGGCTCTGCAATGACATCTGCCAATTGCCTCAGTACCCTTGAATGCATTAAAACCAGACTCATGGATTTGTGTGCATCCAGCTTTGTAACTAGCTCTTAGTCCATTCTTTCCCCACCGAGGGCTGCCCACTTCCTTTCCATATCGCATTGCCTAGTACCATAGTCGGAGAACTGACCTTGCCTGTGAAGACTGAGGCAAAAAATAGAATTGAGTACTTTGGCCTTTCCCACATCATCTGTCATCAGGTTACCTCCCTCATCCAGTAACAGTCCCACACTATCCCTGATAACCCTTTTATTGTTAACACTGTAGAAACCCTTCTTGTTACCCTTCACATTCCTTGCTAGCTGAAGTTCTAGTTGTGCTTTTGCATTCCTGATCACCCCCTGGCATTCTCCAGCCACGTATTTATACTCCTCCTTAGTTATCTGTCCAAGTTTCCACTTCTTACAGAAATCCATTTTGAGTTTAAACTTGCCAAGGATTTCCCTTGTAAGCCAAGCTAGTTGCCAGCCAGATTTGCTTTTCCAACTTTGCATTGGGGTGGTTTGTTCCTATGCCTTCCATAAGAACTCTTTAAAATCCTGCCAGTTCTCCTGAACTCCTTACCCCTTCCTATTAGCTTTCCAAGGGATCCTGCCCATCAATTCTTTCAGGGAGTTGAAGTCTGCTCTTCTGAAATCAAGGGTCTATATTTTACTGCTCATCTTTCTTCCTTTTGTCAGAATCCTGAAAAATCTACCATCTCATGATCACTGCTGCCCAGGTTGCCACCCACTTCTATTTCTCCTACTATTTCTTCCCTGTTTGGCTACGTCTACACGTGAAGCCTACATCGAAATAGCTTATTTCGATGTTGCGACATCGAAATAGGCTATTTCAATGAATAACGTCTACACGTCCTCCAGGGCCGGCAACGTCGATGTTCAACTTCGACGTTGCTCAGCCCAACATCGAAATAGGCGCAGCGAGGGAACGTCTACATGCCAAAGTAGCACACATCGAAATAGGGATGCCAGGCACAGCTGCAGACAGGGTCAATGGGTGGACTAGCGCTTCCGGGGCAACAGCTAGCCGCTCCCTTAAAGGGCCCCTCCCACATACACTCAGCCTGCACAGCACGCGGTCTGAGGAGCCATAGGCACACAGACCCCGGGCGCCGCAGTCATGGACCCCCAGCAGCAGCAGCAGCAGCAGCAGCAGCAGCAGCAGCAGCAGCAGCAGCAGCTAGAGGTCCACCCAGCCCTCCCGGCAGGAGCAGGGCTTGCCCTGGCCCATGCCATGTGGGAGGCAGCTGAGTACCTTCTTGCCCCAGGGGAGGAGATGCCCCCAGGGCAGCAGGGCTCAACCCCTACCCCTGCAGCACCCCGCTCCACCCCCCGCCTCACACGCTGGCGGCTGTGGAGCTACCCCACCAGCACCGACTGGTGGGAGCGGCTGGTGCTTGGGGAGTGGGACGACGACCACTGGCTCAGGAACTTCAGGATGAGCCGGCAGACATTCCTGGAGCTGTGCCAGTGGCTCACCCCTGCACTGAGGCACCGGGACACCTTCATGCGGCGTGCCCTCAGCATGGAGAAACGGGTCGGCATCGCTGTCTGGAAGCTGGCCACTCCGGACAGCTACCAATCCGTGGGGCAGCAGTTTGGTGTCGGAAAGGCCACCGTCGGGGCTGTCTTCATGGATGTAAGAGAACGCACAGGGGGAGGCCAGGGCAGGGCAGGGGGGCCAGAGCAGGGGGGCCAGGGCAGGGCAGGGGGGCCAGGGCAGAGCAGGGGGGCC
This sequence comes from Carettochelys insculpta, assembly GCF_033958435.1. NCBI lineage: Eukaryota > Metazoa > Chordata > Testudines > Carettochelyidae > Carettochelys > Carettochelys insculpta. The sequence goes on from NC_134137.1 coordinate 330,698,831, forward strand.
AGAGCAGGGCAGAGCAGGGCAGGTGGGCCAGGGCAGGGCAGGGCAGGGCAGGGGGGCCAGGGCAGAGCAGGGGGGCCAGGGCAGGGCAGAGCAGGGGGGCCAGGGCAGAGCAGGGGGACCAGGGCAGGGCAGGGCAGGGGGGCCAGGGCAGAGCAGGGCCATGCACACCCTGCTCACCCCTCATTGGGGCTGTCCCATGTGCTTTCTCTGCAGGTCGTACGTGCCATCAATGCTATGCTCCTGCACAGGCTCGTGAGGCTGGGGGACCCACATGCCACTGTCGCCGCCTTTGCCACCCTGGGCTTCCCCAACTGCTTCGGGGCTCTGGATGGGACTCACATTCCCATCCGCGCCCCTCATCACAGTGGAGGACGATACCTCAATCGGAAGGGCTACCATTCTGTCGTCCTCCAGGCCTTGGTGGACAGCCGGGGACGTTTCCAGGACATTTACGTGGGCTGGCCTGGCAGCACCCACGACGCCCAGGTTTTTCGGAACTCGGGCCTGCGCCGCTGGCTGGAGGCGGGGACCTACATCCCCCAGTGGGAGATCCCTCTGGGGGACACCACCATGCCCTTCTGCGTCATCGCAGATGCGGCATACCCCCTCCGGCCGTGGCTCATGCACCCCTACACGGGCCATCTCTCCGCTAGCCAGGAGCGCTTCAACGAGCGCCTGAACCGTGCACGCCAGGTGGTGGAGCGCTCATTTGGCCGCCTCAAGGGACGCTGGCGATGTCTCCTGACCCGCCCGGATGTGGGCCCCAACAACATCCCCCAGATTGTGGGTGCCTGCTGCGCCCTGCACAACCTTGTGGAGAGCAAGGGGGAGACCTTTCTGCAGGGCTGGGCCGCGGAGGCCGGCAGGGCACACGTGCAGCCACCTGCTGCCCCCAGTCGGCAGGTGGACCCCGAAGGGACCCGGGTCCGGGAGGCCCTGTGGGCCCACTTCAACCAACAGGCTGCGGGGTGAACTCTGCCCAGGCCCCCTACTGCCCGCCCCTTCCTCCCTCACACTCCTGCCCCAACGCCCACACCATGGAGCACCCCACCGCCCCCCCCACTTGTCCTGGACAAATGACAGCACGAACTTGTGGCTGAACGTAAACTTTTTTTTGGTCTTTCAGAACCTTTTGTTTTTTGTATGTAAATAAATAAATATGTGAAACACAAACCAAAAAGTAGGGACAAACGTTCAACAAAAGCAAGATGTGCACAAATAAAACAATACAACAACAAAGCAAACAAGTGTGCACCATCAACAAAAAAGAAAACCAGGGAGGAGAACGGGGAGAACTATTTACATGGGGGGGACGGGGCAAACGGGGGCACCAAAAAAAACCAGTCCAACTATATACAACAAGGAGGGGGCCACGTCCCGGGCCCCTCACCCCTAGAGCCCAGCACTGGGTGTGCCCGGCCGGGAGCCCCGCCGTGCCTGCAGTCTGGTCTGCGGCTGGGTGGGAGCGGGCTGGACCAGAAGGTATCGGTGCCGGCGAGTCTCAGGTGGCTCCAGGGGTCCCTCGGCGCTCTGGCCCTCGCGGGTGGGTGGTGGGGCGACGGCGGCTGGCCCGGTGACGGCCGGAGCAGCTGGTGGTGGGGCTGCAGGAGTGGGCACGGCGGGCGATGGCTTGGCCGGCGCAGCATGGGGGGCCAGGTACTCAACCAGCTGGTTAAATGTCTGCATATAGGCCCCCCTATGCCTCCTGGCGCCAGGCCAGCGCCCGCTCCTGCAGCTGGAGGTGCTGCTCCGAGACCTCCAGCTGCCGGCGGAGGATGGCCAGCAGCTGGGGGTCCGTTGCCATCGCCGGTAGTAGGCGCGGGGTCCGCCGTCTTGCCCTCCGCGGGGCCGGTCGTTCCTCAGCCGAGGGGCTGCCCTGGAGCGATGGTCCCGGAGGGCTCTCCGGGACAACTGAGGCCTCGCCGGCGCTCTCTTCCGGTCCTTCGGATGGTGCAGGTGCAGGTGCAGGACACAGGAGAGGAGGGGGGAAAGAAGAATGGAGACAGGCGTTAGTGTGGGCCCCGAGCCGTGGCCTCTGTCCCCCCCGCCCTGTGCTGCAGGTTCCCCATCCCCGTCCCCGGGAGATGCTGCTGTGATGGATGGGGTTCAGGGGTCCCCCTGCCCTGCACCCCGTCCCCTGGTGGGAGCGACTCTCACTTCACTCCGCAGGGTCTGAGAGCAGGAGAGCTTTCTTAGGCCACAGATGGCCAGTTTCTGGCAGGAGTGACAGCACCAGCTGTCGGAAGAGACAGTCCTTCCAACCCGTCGTGGGGAGAAGACCCCAAAGGGGGACCCTCTGGGATGCAGCTTTCCCCCTCCTCTGGCTGGCTGCCTACCAGCTCTCCCTTTCCCTAGCCTCTACCTGTGGCCCCCGCCCTCGCCCCCCAATTCCAAGCCAGCTCTGCTCCTCCCTCCTGTTTGTTCAGGGCAGAGGTGTCACCACCTGGGAGCTCTTCAGCTCTTGTGGCTCATATGTAGCCTGAGTCTCCCTTTGGCACTCCCCCGACTCCATCACATGCTGCTGCTGCGGGGTGTCCCACCCCCTCCGCCCGGGGGCCCCTCGAGGTTCTGCTCCCCCCTGGCCCGGGGATGGGGCATGGCACTGTCATGCAGGGTGGGGGGGCAGGGGCTGATGGCTGCAGTGCTGTGAGGGCCATGGCCCTGGTGTCCTTGGGGCCATGGCCATGTGAGCATGTGGGGGGCCCTGGACACATCTCTGTTACCCCCGCCCCTCAAGCCCAGGGGTGTCCACCAGAGAGGGGTACCTGCCTGTGGGTCCACTCCCACGGTCCAGAGATCCCCGGGGGTCGGAGGCCCTGCTGCTGCTCCAGGATGGCAGGAGGAGGATCTGCAGGCTGGATTCTGCGGAGGAGGAGCCCCCCTCCTCCTCCTCCTCCTCCTCCTGCCGTGATGTCCCGAGGATGGCCTCCGGGTCAGACTCCAGCTGCAGGGCCTGCTGGGGCTCGTCAGCCGAGGTGTCAAGGGTGGCCGGAGGGGAGGAGGTGTGCCGGGAGCCCAGGATGTCCCTGAGCTCCCTGTAAAAGGGGCAAGTGACGGGGGCGGCCCCAGATCGGCTGGCCGCATCCCGGGCCCGGGCATAACCCTGCCGCAGCTCCTTCACCTTACTCCGAACATGATCCGGAGTGCGGGCAGGGTGACCCCAGGCAGCCAGGCCATCGGCGAGCTGAGCGAACGCATCCGCGTTCCGCCTCTTGCTCCCCATTACCTGGAGCACCTCCTCCTCGCTCCAGAGCCCCAGCAGGTCCCGCAGCTCCGCCTCCGTCCAGGAGGGGCCCCGCTGCCGCTTCCCAGACTGGCTGGTCCTCTGGCTCGGCTGGCTGCCCTGGCTCCCCTTGGGAGGGGTCCCCTGGGGGCGCTGGGGGGGCTGCTGGCTTGCCATTGCAGCTGTGTGGGGGGCTGAGGGCTGTGCAGGCTGGCCGCATGTGCAGGCTGCAGCCTGCACGTTGCCTCAGCTTCCTGCAGAGTCAGGGAGGGGGAGGGGACCTTTAAGGGGCCGCTCCACGCGGCCACCAGTGAGCTGAGGGGCTGGAGAGAGCGTCTCTTAACCCCCCAGCTGATGGCCGCCATGGAGGACCCGGCAATTTCGACGTTGTGGGACGCGCAACGACTACACGGTCCCTACTTCGACGTTGAACGTCGAAGTAGGACGCTATTCCTATCTCCTCATGAGGTTAGCGACTTCGACGTCTCGCCGCCTAACGTTGAAGTTAACTTCGAAATAGGGCCCGACGCGTGTAGCCGCGACGGGAGCTATTTCGAAGTTAGTGCCGCTACTTCGAAGTAGCGTGCACGTGTAGACACAGCTTTTGTGAGCAGCAGATCAAGCTGCACACGGCCCCTGGTCAGTTCCTTCAGCACTTGTATCAAGAAGTTATCTCCAACATTCTCCAAAAACTTCCTGGATTGTCTGTGTGCTGCTGTATTGGTCTCCCGACAAATGTCTGGGTGATTAAAGTCTCCCATGAGAACCAGCACCTGTCATTTGGAAGCTTTTCTTAGTTGTCTGAAGAAATTCTCATCTACCTCTTCCACCTGATCTGGTGGCTTATAGCAGACACCAAACATTACATGACATCTGTTGCTTCCACTTCTAAGCTTAACACAGAGACACTCAACTGTCTCTTCTCCCTCCATAAACTGGAGCTCTGAACAATCATACTGCTCTCTCACATAAATCCCAACTCTTCCTCCTTTTCCCCCCTGCCTGTCCTTCCTGAACAGTTATACCCTTTCATGACAGTGCTCCAGTTATATGAGTCATTCCACCAAGTCTCCATTATTCCAATCACCTCATACTTCTTTGACTGTGCCAGGGCCTCTAATTCCTCCTGTTTTTTTCCCAGGCTTCATTCATGTATAAACACCTTAGATAATGAGCTGATTGGCCTACTGTCTCCTTTCAAAGAATGGTCCTCTTTTGTTGTACCTTCTTCCTTCCCCACTTACCTCAGGGCTTGGATCACCATCCCCCGATGAACCTAGTTTAAAGCCCTCCTCACTAGGTTTGCAAGACTGCGTGCAAAGATGCTCTTTCCTCTCTTCATTAGGTGGATCCTGTCACTTCCTAGCAATCCTTCTCTCAAAACAGAATCCCATTGTCAAAGGAACCAAATCCTTCTCCCTGACACCACCTACGCAACCATGCATTTACTTCCATGATTCAAAGATCTCTATCTGGACCCCTTCCTTCAATAGGGAGGATGGATGAGAATACCACTTGTGCTCCATATTATTTGATCTTCCTTTCCAGAATTACATAATCTGCAGTGATCCGCTTACGGCTGTTCTTTGGCGTGTTGTTGGTTCCTACATGGAGAAGTAGGAAGGGGTAAAAATCCACAGGTTTGATGATTTCTGGAAGTCTTTCTGTCACATCCTGGACTCTAGCTCCTGGTAAGCAGCAAACTTCACGAGATTCCAGGCCTGAAAGGCAGATGGATGACTCAGTCCCTCTTAGGAGGGCGTTCCCAACCACCACCACTCTTCTTCTCTTGGGGGTGGTGGTCATAGAACTGCCATCCCTAGGACTACTCACCCCATGCCTTCAAGCCAGTGGGGTCTTCTTCTGATCCCTTCTCTGACAGGTCTCTGCAACAGCATTCTCCATGATATCACCCATGCAGAGATCTTGAAAGTGGTTGCTTACCTCTACAGCAATTGGAGATAACTGAATTGGCTTTCGTCTCCTGGGGGTTACATGCTTCCAGTTTTCTTGCTTGGTTTCTACTGCCCTCATCGGTTGCTCAGCCTACTGTGCCTGCAGTAGTAAATGATGCCTTCTGTTGCAGGAGTCTTCACCCACTCCAGATCTGGATAATAACTAATAACTGAGAGAAAAAGAATTTAAAAAAAAGGATAGAAAAATATTTTTCTACCCTTCTTAGATATTTTCTAATTTTTTAAAATTCTTTTCTCTCAGTTATCAGTTATTCTCCAGATCTGAAAAAGTGAGTCTGTTCTACAAAAGATCATCACCTAATAAATTACATAGGTAGTCTTTAAGGTGCTACAGGACTACTTTTTTGTTTTGTCAAGATACAGACTAACACAGCTACCTCTCCAAGCTAATAGCGTATTGGATCACAGTGTGGGGTAGTGTGGCTATGTTATTATGTCATTAAAATGTGGCTGCTGATTTTAATGTCAGTCCTATTGAAAAATTCTGTCCTTCAGATGGAAACAAGTCCATAGTAAAATTCCTATCCTATTCCATTTTTCTTTGCTCACTGAACATGCCCAATCCATAAGTGACTATAGGGATTAAAATTGCTTTCAAGGTACTTTCTTTAGTTAATTGTAAATTATATCTAGGAATGAAAAGGGCCATTAGTGTTACAGACAGCTCAGTCAATTACAGGATATTAAGATGGTTTTGAAATTTATAATCAAAGGTATCCAGTTTCATTTGTGTTTGGGCTTCATTGCTGTGGCCATCAAAATAAATCTTACATAATGTGTATCTCTCAGAGCTATGTGTTTCTGTATTATTAATTCAGTGGAATAGCCCAGATATCAGGAAGTATAATGATGAAGTACCATTACATGTGTTTGCAGCTTTTGCAGCGCAGGTGTGCTGAGTGAGAGGCATCTGTGAAAACTCTTTTTTTTTACTTTGAATACCATTTCATAAAGATACTACAGATGATTGTTTTCTTTGTTGCTTTCCTGCTTGGGAAAGCTAATACCAGACGAGTACTGTACTTTTATAAAAACTATTTCAGAGAATAACAAAACCTTCTAGACTTTAATAACTATACATGACTGATCTGTCCTTTCTGGCAAGGTTAACTGTTTCTCCCAAGGAGTTAAGTGGCATATAAACTATTGTTCACACCATTTGTGCTAACAGCCTAGCATGACCTCAGACACTGTAGTGGTCATACAAGCTATCCTGTACAATACATTTATCAACAAAGGTAAAAGGACCACAGGGGCAGAGCTGACTTTAAGTGTATTACGGATCTATAAGGATAAATGCCTAACCTGATTCCACAGCAAAAAGTAATTACTGAACCATTGTTTCTATAGTGTTAATATTTTTTCACTGTTCTTTAGAAATATAAGCTATTTAGTTCTGGTCTGACATCTGTACTGCATTATGTTTTATACAATGCATCTAGACTAAAGTGTAGAGCTATCAAATAACTGTGATCTCATTTTACTTTTACAAGAAATCATCAAGAGAAATAAAATATAGAAAAGGAAACAATTTAAATTCAATAGTTATTTGTAATAGATTTAAATGATCTAATTAACAATAGGCCAAACAGCAGAATTTTGGGGCTTATTCTTTTGAAATTGCAAGCCCCATTTACAGTGTGTATTATCTTGCAAACTTATTCACATAGTTAAAAAAAAATAAATAAAGCAATCCATTCGCTCTCTCCGTTTTAGGTATGGCTGGCTCCCAACTCGTTGACTTCTCCCACCCCATACAATGAGTGCACTACCTGACAGAAGGCAGGATCAGTTTCAGGAGGAGATGACTGCATTGGTATAATTAGAGATATGTGAACTCATATAGGGAGGAAAAAACATCAAAATTCCTCAGATGAAAAAAACATTCAAGAAGTCCCTCAGGACAGCCTTGTTGTAGTCACTTACATTTGCAGAGTATCTGGCTGCAGTATGTATCCTTATAGCCATAAATAGTGAACAATTATCAGAGCCATTCCACAGAATGTAAGCATGCAAGCAAGTGAATAAATTCCAATAAAATTAAAAGAGGAATGTGGCTAGTAGGGGTTGAAGTCAAATTAGTTCATCTTGGTTTGTGCCTCTAGAAAGTCAAAGCAAACTAATAATATCAAAGGAATATAGAAATGTTCACAGTCCATCTAGTCTACTGTCTTATTTACAAGAGCGGCCAATATCATTGCTTCAGAGAAGAAAGGTGCAAATAAACCACTTAATGGCCAATTATGTTGCTACTTTCCTATCTGAAAATGCTACATTGCATAGATGTCATTTATTTTTATTTTTATTTTGTTAATGAATCAAATCCTTAACTTGAAATAACTTAGGTGGAAAAGTCTCAGTGGGTAGTAATGTTAATCTGTATATGCAAAAATAATGAGGAGTTGTATGGTACCTTAGAGTTTATGCACTAATCAGTTTGTTAGTTTCTAAGGTGCCACATGACTCTATGTTGTTTTTGTGGGTGTAAAAGACGCTTAAATGTTTGCAGCCTCAAGGGTCATGTATTAATGAAAAAAAGGGTGTCCTTATGGTGAAGAATACATAAAAATCAAAACCCAATGAATTAAAACTTAGTCTTTCTCCTCGTAATTATATATTTTTTCAGGTACAACATAAGCTTTTCCAAGTTCTGCTACAAATCTACAGGAAATTAAAATGGGACCCTAATTTCAACATTACTATGCCAGTTTATCCTGTCAGCTGCCAGTGTTAGATAATCTTTTATGATCCTTCTGACCCCTTTTCCTTTATCTGCTTTAGCATTCAAATTCTCTCTCACTACCAAGCAGACCATTTGTTTGGCAGGAAAAGGATCCATATGCTAAATTCTGGAATACATTTTCCAACCGTAGTACTTAGTTCCTTGCTATTTTTCTTACCTGGCCCCTTACTTGGCCTTTTGGTTGCCTTTAGTGCTAACTTTGCTGGTGGCAGTGGAACTGCCTCTAGGGCTGCTGTAGGTCAGACTGCTGATGGTCTGTCTTTTCTTCCTAGATGCCATTGATGAAGAACAATTCCAACCTTGGAAAAGGTTGTGATTAAAAAGACAGACATTGAACTTTCTGAATTTTCCCACTATGCCCCTGGAACCCCCAGAACCATGTATTAAAATAAATCCCACAGCATTCATTAAATACACAGGGATTGTCTTTTAGGACTATTTTTTTCTTTTCTTGCACCAAAGAATATAAATATCATCAACTGCTTCTTTAAAAACAGATTATGCAATTCTGTTTTTATATCATTTATGCACTGTATAACTCCCCCTGTGTACACTTTATTGTTATTGACAGCAATTCGAAAGACTTTTAAAAAAAGAAATTAAATTGTGAATCAATAAAGATTAGCTATTTATTGTAGATTATTACTTTATCATTTCCATAATTATAATAATGATTTTGGATGGAAATTCTATTTATGTGAATCATTTTATGCATGTTATTTATTATTATTAATGTTACCATTATTATCTTCTTACCCTTCAGTTCACAAGATGTATCTTCTCAGTGAATTTTAATTTCAATATCTTGCTATTATACTATATATAATCCTATCAAAGACTGTCCTTCATGCAACATTTTCAGTGATATATTATCATAGAGACCGTTAATGAATGAGCTTCATATCTTACTAATACTGTTTTAGATACTATTTTTATTAATTTTCTAAGCTGTAATTCTTCAGACAGTACCTATGTCTATCTTCTATAAAAGTTGTGGTTTTGATTTTAACATAAGTATTTCAAAGGGAGGTAATATATTTGTCTTTAAAAAATGCATTTCAGTTCATAGATTCTAAATGATAACAATCTCTGTGCACACTAATTATAGACCTTGTTTATATTAATTTTCACAATTTTCCCTCTTTGCTGTAACCAGTTTCCTGTTAGTAATCAAAGTGAAATTTCTGCAAACTGTGTTCTTTACAGGATGAAACATTGAGAAAACAAAAAAAGAAATCAAATACACTTTGTCCTATGATTAAGATGCAGATATTTTACTGAAGTAGACAAAAATGATTAATGGTGTCTAAGAAATGATTTGAAGAGAAGGATATTGGTGTTTGAGAGGAGTTGTTCTAGAACGATCCTGAGAATAGGATGGATGCAGAAGGTCACCAATGAGAAATCATATAGGAAGATACAGCCGAAAGAGAACTTACTGTAGAAGGTTATACAATGCAAGGCACAGCTATTCAGGCATATCTGCAGAATGAAAATGAATGAAAATTCAAGACCCTGGTATTTGGCATAATTGATGGTTCGAACAGGGGAGGCAGACCCCACAGAGAATGGGTAGATGATACAGTAGATTGGTATGGAGCTCGTTTACAGAAACTAAGCCACTCCACACTTGAGAGTGAAAGACAGAAGAAAATCATGAGGGAGGCATCGGACACCAATGGGCACTGAGCCCATGGTTGTTGTTGTTGATAATGATGATGATGATGATGATGATGAACCTTCTAACTATATATTAAAAGTAAACAAAATCTCTTTACTCTTGGTATTGCAACTTTCTATCAGTAATTTTTCAGCTAAATGCTAGGTTTATTTAAAAGGGCTTACTCTCACAAGTAGGAAACCATTTGTTCTTCTTGGTTTATATATTTTCTTTAACTTTACAGTTTGCTGTTAAAATTAATGGAACATATGCCATCACGTGTGTGTATGATGTTCAGTGCCTATTCAAATGTTTTCTGTCTGATGTGCTGTATGTATTCTGCCATAAAAACTGAAGGATGACATCATTTTAGAAGCTGTCTTTGTTGAGGGCAAATCATCACTACTGGCATTTGGAACCCACATTTGAGTAAGCCTAGATCATTGCTTAGTCTTTTTTGCTCACTTTACAGAATTCTGACAGTACAGAGTTAGAGAGCCCAATATTAAAATACCCTTAACATCTCAATGCCTATAGAAAATGTAAATACCTCTTATGGTCTTTCTGAAGAATATTAAATATACATACAGTACTCTGCAGCATAGATTAATAGATGGGAATGACACATTGTTATGATAACATAAACCTAAGATATATTTAGTATACAGTGGTGGCCTCTTGCATAAACAAAGCATATTTCTGTTTTTATTTAACCTCTTTGGTTTCCTAGCGTAATTCCTTATTGTGAAACAAACCACGTGTATAAAATTTGAAATGTAAGACCAATTCTAAGTTGCTTATACTCTGTATAAATGTATTCACATTCATTTGTATAACAGTGGATAGACCCAGAAAATCTAGAACAATTAGGTGTCATAAAGCAAATCATATATGTTTTGGTTAGCTGTTTTCATATTCTTTTGAAAAAATTGATTCATAAATATGACTGTCGACAATTATTTGCCTGTAGTAGTAATAATGTGCCAGAGTCATATGAGATTCAATTGTTTAACATTTGATCTTTTACCAGAGGGCACTTCTTCGGTATCATAGGCTTTAATATTTCTATTGATTTTTATGTCTGGAGTTATTGTAAATGTATAACCATCAGAGTAGAGCAGCACTTCTGATTTCTTAGGCAAAGCAGCGTGATTTAAGAATTCTAAAGGATTTTACTTAATTTAATACATGAAAGAGGATTTACATACCTGGCTCATGATTCATTAAGGTACTTAAAGAACATGCCTAGAGTAAGGCATGTGAATAGTCCTGTTGACTTTAGCAGAACTACGTATGTGTTTAAAGCAAGGCATGTGCTTAAGTACTTCCTGCATTGGCTCTTTAATTTGATTTGAATTATTTTAGAAATTGCATTCCATTCATTTAAATTGCATTTAATTTTGCTATTTATAATTTTTTGGCATTTCTGAATCAATGGGCAATTTCACTTTTGTCTTCATAGCATATAGGGCCATAGGGCTTTGTGCATTAAATACATTAATTTAATTGGAATCACAGCACAGATGAATGTGGGCCTTTGTGTTTTTAAAAGGGCCATGATTCAGTGAAGTATTTAAGCATGTGCTTAACTTTAAGCATGCAAGTTAGGCGCATTGAAGTCAGTGGGACTAAGTGTCGACTTAAAGGTAAGCATGTTAGTGAACCAGGGCCAAAAAACCAGTTTAGCAAAACACTTAAGCACACGTTTGAGTCCTGTTGAAGTTAAGGGGTTTACATGAGTGCTTAAATGCTTTCTTGAATAGGGATGTACTGTTGAATTCTACAGGCTGAAATTTTCAGAGGCATCCCTCTCCTATTGCTCTTCAATGAGAGATAGGTGTCTGACTTCCATGAGATCTCTCAAAATTCCACAAACTTCCTGCATGTGCCTGAGTGATTGGGGTTCAGTTTTTGCTGGGTTAGTGCTGAAATACATTGCCCAAAAGGGCCATTGGAAAGTATTCATCCTCAGTTCTCTGGCACACAAAAGGGTCTACATTATGCTCTACCTCTGTGGTGACAAAGATCCGTTGACCATTTTGTGAGGGCTCTGAGATTTGTTGGGAATCCTGTGTCTTATGGGGTAAATGAAGGAAACAATCTCTCCACTCTGGAGAGAACAGGATCTATACCTGGACTACAGTTATGATAGACTGATGCACAGAAGTGTGTGTGTGTGAAAGAGAATGAGGAGGAGTGGCCTTTTCACACCTCCACACTTGCACACAGGAGACCAGCTGGATCTGACCAGGAGCTTCAAGACTGTGCTCTGTGCTTGTGGGTATGACCGTGGGTGACATCTGCATGTACACGGATAATCTGCCAGTAACTATCCCTGGATCTAGAGCATTTTTTATTTATTCAAGATATTTCTGACTGGCTTCAAAATACATAACAGGCTGCATAGTAGATTTTGTAACTCACAATATACACATCATCTGCTTTGTGAATAAACAGTAGCAGCATTAGCTGAAACACATTTCTGCTGAGGTCCCAATGGACAATCTGAACAATTATCTGGGGCAGTATTTACCAAATATGTCACTTTTTACAAATATTTAGAAATACTTCTTTTCTCTTGAAATCTTAGTGTGCTGGTCTGAGGAAAGAAGTAGCTTCCCTTTATGTGCTTAGATAATAGTGGAACAATATCATAGAATCATAGAATACTAGGACTGGAAGGGACCTAGAGACATCATCGAGTCCAGCCCCCTGCCCTCATGGCAGGACCAAGTGCTGCCTAGACCATCCCTGACAGACATTTATCGAACCTATTCTTAAATATCTCCAGAGATGGAAAGTCCACACCCTCCCTAGGCAATTTATTCCTGTGTTTGAGCACCCTGACAGGAACTTTTTCCTAATGTCCAGCCTAAACCTCCCTTGCTGCAGTTTAAGCCCATTGCTGCTTCTTCTATCCTCAGAGGCCAAGAAGAACAAGTTTTCTCCCTCCTCCTTATGACACCCTTTTAGATACCTGAAAACTGTTATCATGCCCCCATCAATCTTCTCTTTTCCAAACTAAATAAGTACAGTTCTTTCAGCCTTCCTTCATAGGTCATGTTCTTTAGACCTTTGATCATTCTTGTTGCTCTTTTTTGGACTCTCTCCAATTTCTCCACATCTTTCTTGAAACGTGGTGCCCTGAACTGGACACAATACTCCAATTGAGGTCTAACCAGCGCAGAGTAGAGTGGAAGAATGACTTCTTGTGTCTTGCTCACAACACACCTGTTAATGCATCCCAGAATAATGTTTGCTTTTTTTGCAACAGCATCACACTGTTGACTCATATTTACCTTATGGTCCCCTATAACCCCTAGATCCCTTTCTGCCATACTCCTTCCTAGGCAGTTGCTTCCCATTCTGTGTGTATGAAACTGATTTTTTCTCCTAAGTGGAGCACTTTGAATTTGTCTTTATTAAGCTTCATCCTGTTTACTTTAGAATCACGTGCTGCCTGTGGAGATGGGACCTTCTGAAAGGATCTCCCCCAGTTTTTGAAAGCCCTTCTTCCTATCTGGTGTCAGGAAGAAGGGCTTTCGAGAACTGGGGGGGTCCTTTCGGAAAGTCCTGTCTCCACGGGCAGCATGCAATTCAAAAAGCCGCACTTCCAAAACGCTGAGGCTGCCGTTATGCTAATGAGGCACTGCATATTCATTTCAGTGCCTCATTAGCATCTTTCTAACTCGCTCATTAGCATGCCCCTTTCGAAAGGAAGGGGCTCATGTAGACACAGGGTTCCAGTCTTCTGGAATCTTTCCTGTTTCCCATGATTTTCCAAAGATGATACCTCCTCTATCAGCTCCTTGAGTGTTCTAGGATGAATTTCATCAGGCCCTGGTGACTTGCAGACATCTAATTTTTCTAAGTGATTTTTAACTTGTTCTTTTTTTTATTATATCTTCTAAACCTACCCCTTTGCCCCTCATAGTCACTGTGTTAGTCATTCTTTCTTCAGACTTCTCAGTGAAGACCGAAACAAAGAAGTCATTAAGCATCTCTGCCATTTCCAAGTTTCCTGTCACGGTTTCTCCCTCCTCATTGAACAAGGGGTCTACCCTCTCCTTGATCTTCCTTTTGCTTCTAATGTATTTATAAAAAGTCTTCTTGTTTCCCTTTATGCCTGTAGCTAGTTTGTAGTTAAGCCAAGGCGGTCTTTTGCCATATTTTCTATCTTTCCTATGCAGAGCTATAGCTTGCTTTTGGGCCCTTAATAACGTCCCTTTGAAAAACTGCCAATTCTCCTCAGTTGTTTTTCTCCTCAGTCTTGTTTCCCATGGGACCTTATCTACCAGCTCTCTGAGCTTACCAAAATCCACCTTCTTGAAATCCATTGTCTCTGTTTCTCTGTTCTCCCTTCTACCCTTCCTCAGAATTATGAACTCTATGATTTTATGATCACTTTCACCCAAGCTGTCCTCCACTTCCAAATTCTCAATCAGTTCCTCCCTATTTGTAAAAATCAAATCTAGAACAGCTTCCCCCCAGTAGCTTTTTCAGCCTTCTGAAACAAAAAGTTGTCTCCAATGCAGTCCAAGAACTTATTGGATAGTCTGTGCCCCACTGTGTTAGTTTCCCAGCACATATCTGGATAGTTGAAGTCCCCCATCACCACCAAATCCTGGGCCCTGGATGATTTTGTTAGTTGTTTAAAAAAAGGCTCATCCACCTTTTCCACCTGGGTGTGTGGCCTATAGTAGACTCCTTGCAGGACATCATCCTTGTTTTTTACACCTTTTAGCCTAACCCAAAGGCTTTCAACCCATTCATTTCCTATGTCCATCTCCAGTTCAGTCCAAGTGTGTACATTTTTAATATATAAGGCAAAACCACCTCCCTTTCCCCCGTCTATCATTCCTGAGCAAGCTGTACCCTTCCATACCAACATTCCAATCATTTGGTGTATTATCCCACCAAGTTTTGTGATGTCAACAACGTCATAGTTGTATTTATTTATTAGCACTTCCAGTTCTTCCTGCTTATTACTCATGCTTCTTGCATTTGCATGTAGGCATCTAAGTTATTGATTTGATCTTGTCTCCCAGTTTTGCCCTGACCCTCCTTTTACTCTTCCATTATAGACCGTGCTCCCTTCCATTTCTGACCCATCTCCCAGGTCTCCATGTTCTCCACTTACCTGTGGGCTTTGCTCTCCATCGAACCTAGTTTAATGCCCTTCTCACTAGGTTAGCCAGTCTGTATCCAGATAGGGTCTTCCCTCTCCTTGAAAGATGAACACCATGTCTGCCTAGCAGTCCTTCTTGGAATAGCATCCCGTAGTCGAGGAAGTCAAAGCCCTCCTGGCAACACCATTTCAACACCATTTATCATATCTGTCAGAGATAAATATACCATAATTACATCTTCTTATAATTTATTCAGTAGTGTATGGATCTAACACCTTCCAAGGAAAATTGACCATGCCCATAAAATTCCTGAAAGAAACATTCAGCAGAGGATAGCAAGCTACACACAT
Source organism: Carettochelys insculpta (assembly GCF_033958435.1). Classification (NCBI taxonomy): domain Eukaryota; kingdom Metazoa; phylum Chordata; order Testudines; family Carettochelyidae; genus Carettochelys; species Carettochelys insculpta. The sequence goes on from NC_134137.1 coordinate 330,713,912, forward strand.
GCCTTTAGACAACTCGTCAGTGGCGAATAAACAGGAGATATTTGCACTACTGCCTTCCATTGGTGGAAGTTCTTCTGTTGTGAGGACACCACAATCCTGACAGTGTGGCTTTTTTACCACAGTAGGTCCTATATCCAGGATGTCTGCAGCTAGTCTGTTTCTTGATAGTAACACATCAGTCATAGGTGGACAATAATTTTTGATGAGGGGCACTCTAAGAACCTGGTAAGTAGTCAAGGACTGCACTCTTCCATGATATTAGTGGAGTGCGGGGGGTTGGTGTTTGGGATGGAGGTGGGGTGAAAAAGGGAGCTTGGGGTAACGGTTTGGGGTGCAGGAGGGGGTGTGGGAAGGAGTTCAGGTGAAGGACAGGGTTATGACCTGAAACAGGGGACTGGAGTGCAGGAGAGGTGCAGGGCCTCCTGGCCTGCTGAGCTCTGCTTCTCTGCAGCATGAGGAAGTGGCCTTCACTCTCCACCACCCATGGAGAAGCAGGTCTCAGCAGGCCAGGACGCCAAGGCAGAGTGGAGCAGGCTGCCACATGTGCTGTGTAAGGAGTGCAGGGGCGGAGGGGCGGCAACCTCTGCTGATGCCTCCGTCCTACACTAGGTAACACCCAGCTAGGCTGGTTGTTGATGGGTCAGGGGGCTGGGGGGACAAAACAGGGAACGGGCAGGGCCTGCAACGTGGGGGGAGGGGTTTGCCCTGGACCCTGGCCCATCCTTGGGACAGTCCCGGGTTCAGGGTAACTGCCCAAGTCTCTTGCTGCACTTGCACTTGATCCAGTGGCTTGGCAGGCTGGATGTAGCCTAGGGGCTATATTTTTCCCACCCTTACATAAGTCTTAGTTTATATGTGCTACAAACCAGCACAGGCACACCCTTCTTGCAGAGATTTAGTATCTGGAATATAGATGTTTTGTTACATATTTGTTAAAAAGCATGTAGTAATGAAATGCCTGGGATGAAATGATATCCTCTTTAAATCATTAGCAATACTTTCATCGGCTTCAGTGGGACCCAGATTTTGTGCAAGGTGTGGTTTTCCTGGAGTTTTACAGAGAAAATTGTCCATATGCATTGACAAAGCATTACAGAAATATGCTTTTACAACAGGCTCATTGCTTGAGCCAGAACCACTCCTAGGCCTCTTTCGGCTCAGCAGAGAAACCGTGGAAAGAAATGGGACTAGAGTTATTATTTGAAGAAAAGAGATTGGCTACATTTACACTTGCATTCCTCTTGTGAAAGAGGAATGCAAATGAAGAAAATCAGAAATGCAAATGAAGTGCTGATTTATGTATCTCACACTTCATTTGCATAATCTATTTTGAAAGAGATTCTGTCAAAAGAAAAAAGGCAATGTAGATGTGGCTCTTTCGAAAATAAACCCCATTTTCGAAAGAACCCTCATCCCTTAATTTTTTAAAAGGAATAAGGGTTCTTTTGAAACAGCCATGTCTATACCACTTTTTTTCTTTCAAAGGACTCTCTTTCAAAAACAGATTATGCACATGAAGCACAAGATATGTAAATCAGCACTTCATTTGCATTTCTGATTTCCTTCATTTGTATTCTTCTTTCAAAAGAGGAATGAAAGTATAGACCTAGCCATTCTTGTTTATCCCTCTTCCAGTGAAGACTTTTTTTCTTCTCTTTGGCTGTTTCTACACAGGCCACTTCCTTTGGAAGTGGCATGCTAATACAGGGAGCAAAATATGCTAATGAGGTGCGGATGCAAATTCCCCATGCCTCATTAGCATAACATCACATGATTTGGAGTCCAGAAAACTGTTCTTCTGGACTCCAAAATGCCGTATAGAAGCGTGGCCCTGGGGGGGGCTTCTGGAAGGAAGTTCCCTTTCTGGAGGCCCCTTCTTCCCAAAAATTTTTGGGAAGAAGGGGCCTCCGGAAGAAGGACATCCTTCCAGAAGCCCCCCGGGGCCGCCCTTCTACACAGCATTTTGGAGTTCAGAAGAACAGTCTTCTGAGCCGCGTCTGCACGTGCACGCTACTTCGAAGTAGCGGCACCAACTTCGAAATAGCGCCCATCACGGCTACACATGTTGGGCACTATTTGGAAGTTAACATCGACGTTAGGCAGTGAGACGTCGAAGTCACTAACCCCATGAGGGGATGGGAATAGAGCCCTACTTCGACGTTCAACGTCGAAGTAGGGAACGTGTAGTAGTTGCGCATCCCACAACATCGAAATTGCAGGGTCCTCCATGGCGGCCATCAGCTGAGGGGTTGAGAGACGCACTCTCCAGCCCCTGAGCTCGATGGTGGCCATGTGGAATGGCCCCTTAAAGGTCCCCGCCCCCTCTCTTCCTGTGCAGGAAGCTGAGAGAACGTGCAGGCGGCAGCCCAGACATGCGGCCAGCCTGCACATCCCTCAGCCGCCACAGACACCCCTCCCAGCTGCGATGGCCACATGCCAGCCCCCTAAGTGCCCCCAGGGGACCCCCCCAAGGGGAGCCAGGGCTCCCAGCCCAGCAGTCAGGTGGGGAAGCGGCAGCGGGGCCCCTCCTGGACGGAGGCCGAGCTTCAGGACCTGCTGGGGCTCTGGAGCAAGGAGGAGGTGCTCCAGGTAATGGGGAGCAAGAGGCGGAATGCGGATGCATTCGCTCGGCTGGCTGAGGGCCTGGCCGCCCGGGGTCACCCTGCCCGCACTCCGGATCATGTCCGGAGTAAAGTGAAGGAGCTGCGGCAGGGTTACGCCCGGGCCCGGGATGCGGCCGGCCAATCTGGGGCCATCCCCATCACTTGCCCCTTTTACAGGGAACTCAGGGACATCCTGGCCCCCCGGCACACCTCCTCCCCTCCAGCCACTCTTGATACCTCGGCCGAGGAGCCCCAGCAGGCCCTGGAGGTGGAGTCTGCCCCGGAGGCAAGCCCCACACCCCAGGGCCCCACCCAGGAGCCCACCGCTGGGGCACCGGAGGAGGAGGAGGAGGAGGAGGAGGGGGAGTCCTCCTCCAGCGACACTGGCTTCCAGATCATCCTGCCATCCAGGATCTCCAGCCAGGCGTCCTCCCCGCAGGTGTACCCCAACCGTGGGAGTGGACCATCAGGTATGTACCCACCTGGTGCACACCCCCGGGGTTGAGGGGCGGGGGTAATAGATGTGACCAGGGCCCTCCACATGCCCAGATGACCACGGCCCCAAGGACAGAAGTGGCATGTCCCTCTGAAGAGTGCATCAGCCCCAGCCCCCGCCCCCCAGCACGACAGTGCCATGCCCCATCCCCGGGGCTGGGGGGAGCAGAACCTCTAGGGTCCCCCGGGGGGAGGGGGTGGGACACCCAGCAGCAGCAGCAGCAGCAGCAGCATGTGATGGAGTGGGGGGAGTGCAAATGCGAGACTCAGGCTACGTATGAGAAAAAAGCACAATAGCTCCCAGTGGCTAAGGATGATCCTGGGGCTACAACTGGCAGGTTACACCTCTGCCCTGAACAAAGAGGAGGGAGGAGCCGAGCTGGGTTTGAATCTGGGGCAGCAAGTAGAGGCTAGGGGAAGGGAGAGCTAGAAGTCAGCCAGCCTGAGGAGGGGGAAAGCTACACCCCAGAGGGGCACCCCTCGGGGTCTTCTCCCCAGGAGGGGTTGGAAGGACTGTCTCTGACTGCTGTACTGTCACTTCTGTGAGAAACTGGGCATCTGTTGCCTAATAAACCTCCTGTTGTACCTGCTGAGTGAGAGTCACTCCTGCCAGCGGACGGGGTGCAGTGCAGGGGGACCCCTGAACCCCACCACAGCAGCATCTCCCGGGGACAGGGATGGGGAACCTGCAGCAGAGGGGTGGGGGGACAAGGGCCATGGCTCGGGGCCCACACTAACGCCTGTCTCCACTCTTCTTCCCCCCCTCCTGTTTTCTGCAGCTGCACCATCGGAAGGACTGGAGGGTGCTGGCGAGGCATCAGTGGTCCCGGAAAGCCCTCCAGGGCCATCACTCCAGGCCAGCCCCTCAGCGGAGGACCGACCAGCCCCACAGCAGGGAAGACAGTGGACCCAGCACCACCAGCCAACGGCAACGGACCCCCAGCTGCTGGCCCTCCACCATCGGCAGCTAGAGGCCACCGAGCAGCAGCTGCGGGCGGAGGAACACCGCCTCCAGCTACAGAAGTGGGTGCTGGCCTGGCACCAGGAGGCATGGGGGGCCTACATGCAGATCTTCAACTATATTATGGACTACCTGGCCCCCCCATGCCGTGCCGGCCGCTGCTGCGCCCGCCCTGCCTGCTCCACCTGCTGCTCCACCTGCTGCTCCAGCCACTGCGCCGTCCACCGTCGCACCGCAACCCGCCACTGAGGGCCCTTCTGCCGAGGGGGACCTGGGGCCAGCTGACACCCGCTGGCCGTATCTCCCGGTCCCCAGCCAGCCCCTGCCAGGGCTGAGGCCGAGGCGGGGATCCCGGCCACCCACCCCCAGCTCTGGACTTTAGGGGGTGTGGGGCCCAGGACGTGGCCCTTCCTCCCGCTTTGTATATATTCCCCCCAGTTTTAAGTTAGTTTGTTGTAAATAGTTTGTATATTTGACCCCTGTTACTATGCTGATCCTTACCCCCAATGTAAATAGTTCTCCCCTTCCTTGTCTTCCCCTTTCATCTTACCCCTATTTATAATACATAATATATATATAAGTTAGATTTTGCCTGTAAATAGTTAGTCTTGTTGATAATAATAATAAGAGTTCTACAGATATTTGAGTTGATGAACAACTGTCTGCTTTTATTTACAAGAAAAGTGGGGGGGTGTGCTCTTGGGTGCTCTGTGGTGTGGGCATAGGGGCAGGGAGTGTTGTGGAGGATGCGGGGGGACAGTGGCCTGCCAGCATTCACCCCACAGCCTCATCGAACTGGGCCCACAGGGCCTCCTGGCGACTGGGGGCAGCAGGTGGCTGCACATTGGCCCTGCCGGCCTCAACAGCCCAGCCCTGAAAGAAGGCCTCCCCCTTGCTGTCCACCAGGTTGTGGAGGGCGCTGCACATGCCCACAATCTGGGGGATGTTGGTGGGGCCCGCATCAAGCGGGTTCAGGCGCTGGTTGAAGCACTCCTGGCTGGCAGACAGATGGCCCATGTACGGGTGCAGGGCCGGAGGGGGTATGCCTCATCTGCGATGATGCAGAGGGGCATGGTGGTGTCCCCCACAGGGATCTCCCACTGGGGGATGTAGGTCTCTGCCTCCAGCTGGCGGCACAGGCCCAAGTTCCGGAATACCCGGGCATTGTGGGTGCTGCCAGGCCAGCCCACATAAATGTCCAGGAAACGGCCCTGGCTGTCCACCAAGGCCTGGAGGACCACTGAGTGGTAGCCCTTCCTGTTTAAGTAGCATCCTCCACTGTGTTCCGGGGCGCGGATGGGGATGTGAGTCCCATTCAGAGCCCTGAAGCAACTGGGGAAGCCCAGGGTGGCAAAGCCCACGATGGCGGCATCCGGGTCCCCAAGCCTCACGAGCCTGCGGAGGAGCAGGGCATTGATGGCGCGGACGACCTGCAGGGGAAGCACATGGGACAGCACCAATGAGGGGTGTGCAGGGTGTGTGTGGCCCTCTCCTGCCAGGGCCCCCCTCCCCGCCCCGCCAGGGCTGCCTCCCCCTCCCCCCGTAGGTCCTCTTACCTCCTTGAGGACAGCCTCGACGGTGGCCTTGCCGATGCCAAACTGCTGGCCCATGGATCGGTAGCTGTCTGGAGTGGCCAGCTTCCAGACAGCGATGCCGACCCGTTTCTCCATGCTGAGGGCATGCCGCATGAAGGTGTCCTGGTGCCTCAGTGCGGGGGTGAGCCACTGGCATAGCTCCAGAAATGTCTGCCGGCTCATGCGAAAGTTCTGGAGCCAGCGGTCGTTGTTCCACTCTCCGAGCACCAGCCGCTCCCACCAGTTGGTGCTCGTGGGGTAGCTCCACAGCCGGCGGCATGTGCGGCGGGGCGGGCGGGATGCTGCAGGGTTGGGGGTTGCGTCCTCCTCCCCTGCGGGCAGCTCCTCCTCTGTGGCAAGGATGTGCTCAGCTGCCTCCTGCATGGCATGGAGCAGGGCAAGCACTGCTCCTGCAGGGGCGGCTGGGTGGACCTCTGGCTGCTGCTGCTGCTGCTGCTGCTGGTGGTCCATCATGACTGCATCGCTCGAGGTGTGCATGCCTATGGCTCTGCAGACCGCGTGCTGTGCAGGCTGCGTGTGTCTGGGAGGGGTCCTTTAAGGGAGCGGCTAGCTGTTGCCCCAGAAGCGCTAGTCAGCCCTGTGACCCTGTCTGCAGCTGTTCCTGGCAACCTTATTTCGATGTGTGCTACTCTGGCGTGTAGATGTTCCCTCGCAGCGCCTATTTCGATGTGGTGCTGCGCAACGTCGACGTTGAACGTCGACGTTGCCAGCCCTGGAGGACGTGTAGACGTTATTCATCGAAATAGCCTATTTCGATGTCGCTACATTGAAATAAGCTATTTCGATGTAGCGTGCACGTGTAGACGTAGCCCTGGACTCCAAATCATGTGATATTATGCTAATGAGGCATGGGGAATTTGCATCCGTGCCTCAGCATATTTTGCTCCCTCTATTAGCATATTTTGCTCCCTTCGGAAGTGGTCTGTGTAAAAACAGCCTTCAAGTCTTCAACCATTTCTTTTGGGAAAGTAATGGATCTTAGTGGTATTTCCTTCCCTGCTTCCCCCATCCCCTGACCTGTTTCTTCCTAATGTCTTTGTTGCTCAGTTTCCTATTGTTTATTTTACTTATATTGGTGATGTAGTGAACTGTATACATTAGAAGGTAATCACTGATTTCTAAGTGGTCACCCACAGATTTTAGCTTTGTTTAATCCTCCTCATTGTCACCCAACATTCTTCTTTTCCATCAGTCTTTTGTGAAATATATGCTCTGTAATCTGCATTTCAGATTCCGAGCTCGGGTAAGATCAGGGCAGATCAATCTTGTGATACCCGATAGTTCCCAGGATTTGTCCTACCCAGCAGTGCCTGTTATTTGTTTTGTTCTGATTTGTTAGGTTTTTCAGTTGCTATAACAAATCTTCCTGGTTGCTTCTGAGTGTTCAGGAATGAAACTTTAGAGAAAAGGGGCAGGTCCCTTTTTCTTATTCTGAATGTAAGTAATAACATTTGGGATCTGTTGGTGAGTTAGCCGGAAGTCAGAATTTATTTATGCATCTTTCGTATTCTTTTAGGCTCTGACAGTTTTCAGAGTGTGCTTTGGAAGACAGGAGAAGAAGAAAATGGGGGCTGCTGCTGTAGTGAATGGATATGTGCCTGAGGAGAGAGACACACAACATTTTGGTAAAATTGCATTTCTGGAACATAGAGGTACAGCAGCTGAGATTCCAGCCTTGGAATCCACAGGGCTTCAAATCCCATCTTAGAATCTAACAGGGCAACTTCTTGAGTAAAGCATGATTAAGGGTAGCAGACAATGGCCCTGAATTGTGTTAAAAGTATATAATCGCTAAGCAGTAACAAAACAAGACAGTGACGTGAATTGAAAACTGCCCGGCGTGCACAGATGAGTTGAAGTATTGTGCTGTGTTGTGTGTTGCACGTGCACATATAGCCCAATTTTCAGTTAGGGCCTGATCCTGATTCTGTTGAAATCAAGAATCAAGCCCATGGCCTATGTAATCAAAAGCCTTCTGCGTACCTCAGACAACTCTCTGCTCTACCTCAGTTTTGTCCACCCTGTTTTGTAACATGCCACTTTTCAAATTTTGAGCCAGGTCTTGTGTGAATTCCAGATGTGGCTGTAAGTATGAATCATGATTTTACTGAGTAAGTAGTTTCCCCTGATAGTAAAGTCTTTTAACATAAAATGTTACAGATTAAAGCGGCATTTGACGAAATATAATAAGCCAAATTCTCTGGTGAGTTTAATGCAATATTCCTTCTTTAGCACGAACACACTGTTTTTTAATTAGGGCAGAGGTTTTTGATATGCCCATAAAATGACTTGTTCTCTGAGTTGCAAGCTCTTATTTTTTTGGGGTTAACTCTTCTTGTAGATCCTTGAGGAGTATAATGGAAGCTGATGCAATGGATTTGGCAGTTTATAAGTAGAAATTAGTTTGATTGGGGTCAGGGGGCTGTATGGCTATCATGTACAAAGCTTTCATTTTAACATACTTCAGGCTACTGGCTTTACTGATTTTCAGTAAATTAGGATTGTCTTGAAAATTCAATACCTATGTCCTTTTACACAACAATTTCAGTGCATGTTGGTGGAAGAAAGTAGTTGTAACTATAGTCAATAAATGAATGTATATCACTGAAAGCACCCTCAGATCTCCCCCTTCCATCCTCTAACAACCTATAAGAAAATCCTCCTTTGCTCCCAGTTCATGGAATTATCATTCTGACATCACGTTGTGATAGCTGGAAGATTTTCTTGCCTATCATTTAGCAAAATCCCAATACTGTTTCCTTACTTTTAACAAAGTTTCAAAATCCCTTATGTATCTCATATTTGCTCTGCCTGCATTGCATGTTAAATTTGATTTCTTTGCATAAGAGAGCTATAATCTCTATGCGTGTATGACTATTCTTAGCAGCAATGAACATTATACAAGTACATGAAAGGGACTGTCAGGTGTGCTCCAAAATAAACAATCAAAAAGCAAAATAAAAATAGTAATAGGAGTCGGGAATTTAGCTACTGGGCTGTTGAATCTTCTTCCTGGCGTTTTTGAAGTTTATAACAATGTGATTCAATCAGTAAAAAGGATTTTAATATACTATTTAATATTTTATTTCAAAAATGTACAGAAATATCATTAATTATTGGTAATAATTTTACTTTGCTTTTTAGCACCATCCATGTTTATTACAATCCAGTAAAAAGAATTAGCATAAAATATTCCCCTAGTAGTTTTTCCCTTTTTCATTTGGTAAATATTACTTATGTTGGTTCTTTGTTGGTGTAAAGAGGTGAAACACCCTTCAAGATGATACAGCCACATGCAATGAGACCAGAAGAGAATTAAATTTAATACAGCATAAATTTAAATTTACATTTGCCTTATCCTGACCGAATGTCCTGGATAACTTCAGTGTAGTTTTCTAATCATGAGGACTATCCATTGCTTCACAGAAAGAGACAGCAGAAGATAGTTTGGTGGGGGATGAGGGGGAAGCATCCACTAAATAAGAGAAATGGTGCTTTTTAAAAAAGACGGAATAGATATTTGGGTGTTGCATCCTCTGTACTCACTTGCTATTGAGTAAAGCTAATGTACAATACAGTCATTTTCATTTGTGAGTGTTACACCTACTGGCTGTGTCTACACGTGCCCCTTCCTTTCGAAAGGGGCATGTTAATGAGCGGATTCGAAAGGTGCTAATGAGGTGCTGCAATGAATATAGAAAGAAGGGCTTTCAAGAACTGGGGGGGGTCCTCTCGGAAGGTCCCATCTCCATGGGCAGCACGCGATTCGAAAAGCCGCACTTTTGAATTGCTGCAGCTGCCATTATGCTAATGAAGTGCTGCATATTCATTGAAGCACCTCATTAGCACTTTTCTAACCCACTCATTAGCATGTCCCTTTCGAAAGGAAGGGGCACATGTAGACCCAGCCAGAGGGACCTGATTGGAGGAACTGCTTTGGAGCCCCTCATTGGACTTGATAAGCAAAATAAACCAGAAAGTGACGCAAGTAGTTGTCTGGGAAACAAGGTTTATCTTGTCTTATAGCTGGTGCTAACCATACTATTTGGCTTCCAGCTTTTTTCCCAGTTCCTGCCTTCGGCCTTGCCTTATTCCTATTCCCTGCCCCTGTTCCCTAACTGGAGCTCTGACCGTCCAACACTGATCAGCTCTTCATGACTGACGTGGCTTCACCCTTGGCTCTAGCATACAGTGTCTGACTCTGGTTCTGACCCATAGCTCCTTTCCCTGACTACTGCTCTGACTGCTAGGTCACACTGCCCATGTCCCGCTCCCTAAATCTGAACCAAAATAAATAGAGAGAAATGTGACAGACACCTACCACAGAAAAACAAAATACAGAAATGAAATCAATCTTTCATTAGAAGTGAATTTAATTTAAGTGAAAAATATTTTTATAATAATCAATCCTTTATTTTAAAGCTAGAGGAAAGCTACAACGTAACCGAAAACAGTAATGGATAAAGCAAGGGTTTCACTTTATAAAGGAGGAATATAGCTACCATTTAAAGAATAGGTCATCAAGTCAGCCTTAGCCATCGACTCACTGTGCGATGCTAAGCGAGTGATTTATTCCCTGTATGGTAAATATTGTTTTGGTTTAAATTAAAGTATATGAACAATAGGAGCAACATTTGAAATAGTGGTTTCTGTCTTTGGATGACTCAGTTTTTGAGTAAGGAACATGAACCAGCTGTTTGTATTCCAAGTTATAGTGCGGCAATCTGTGTTCCTGCTATTTTTTGGATGGATGGAATAAATTTTGTTATAGGCAGCTGTGGGCACTCTGCTAATCATCTGAATAGCACCTGAATTGATCCTGGGTGGCTGCCCGAGTGCTGAGCTTGCAGGGAACACTGGTGGTAATTGCTATTTTGAGGTAAATTTGACCCTAACCTTCTAAGTGCTTCTGTCAGTCCATGTTCCTTAGGGCTGTATCTTGAAAGCGCAGGTACATAAGCATGTCCCCTTATTACACAAATGTTCCCCTTGAAGTAAAATATTTTTTAAAATATGTTAACAGCTGTCTAAATGACCATGTGTGCTGAGTGCTTACAGTCAGGCATGTATATGAAGACACACCAAAATGAGCGAATACATTATCTCTGAAGAGTGGCTTACTACAATGCATATCTCACTTGGGCTAATGGCTTCCAACACTCCCTAATCTACCTTGGAAGAGTTAGGCTATTTCTCAGTTATTAAAGTAAATTGTTCCATGCAACTGTCCACTGCTGTCTCATTTTTTTTTATATATATATATATATATAGGTAGGATACCAAGAGACAGTGATATTTATGTCTTTAATGCAATACAAACATTTAAATAACAGGCCTAGGAAAAGCTGAATTTTTCCTACAAAATTTTTCCTGTGTCTACACTAGAACACAACGTTGAAGAAGCAAACCCAACTTCGAAAGAGCACACACCGCTTGTCCACACAGCACATGCTACTTTGAAGTGGAAATCGAAGTTAGATGGCGAGATGTCAAATGTGCTATTCCTACCAGAAGATGGGAATAACACCCTACATCAATGTCTAACATCGATGTAGGATGAGTGTAGACGTTCCTTGTCCCGCTACTTCAAAATAGCAAGGTCCACCATGGTGCCAATCAGCTGTTAGGCAGAGACATTCTGTCTAGCCCACGCAGGGCTCTATGATCTCTGTGCCCAACAGTTCTTAAAGCTGTATGGACCTGGAAATCCTGTAGCAGGAAGCTGAGACTGTGCAGGCAGCAGCCATGCCACAAGGCTACCCCGCACAGCCCAGAGACAGCAGATGGCAGCGAGCCAGCCCCCTGGGTGCCTTCAGGGCTCCCCCCGTGAGCCATCCCAGGGCTCCCAGGCCTCAGCCAGCAGGGCAGGAAGTGGGGCCCCTCCTGGACTGACTCTGAGCTTCATGATCTGCTGGGGCTCTGGGATGAGGAGGAGGTGCTCCATATAATGGGGAGCAAGCAGCAGAATACAGAGGCGTTCGCCCAGCTGGCCCAGGGCCTGGCCACCCGGGGTCACCCTGCTCGCACTCCTGACCATGTCAGGAGTAAGATCAATGCATTGCGGCAATGTTACGCCCAGGCGTGGGACTCAGACCGACAGTCTGTGGCTTTCCCTGCTGCTTACCCCTATTGCTGGAAGCTCAGGGCTGTCCTGGGCCCCTGGGACACCTCCCTGCCCCCTAGGGCTAGAGCCGGGCACATTTACCCCAACCACAGATTGTTCCAGCAAGGAGGTGGAGCTGGTACTGGACATCTCCTCCCACATCTCCAGCAGGGCATCAGCCCAGTGGGCCTCCCCAACCATGGCGCAGGGCACATACCTCCAGTGCATGGGGTGGGGGCATCATGTGACCAGGGGCCCCCCACATCCCCAGCAGACCCCAACCTGCCAGGGCCCAGGCAGACCATGGCCCAGGGATGGTGCTACAGCCACCAGTGCCCATTAGCACACACACACACAGACAGTGCAGTGCCCTGCCCCCAGTGGGAGGTGGGAGGAGGCAGACCACTGGAAGGGGCCACCCACAGGGCCAATGCATGCACTGATATGGGATGGGGGATAGGGACCAGACACCCATGGGGGAATGGGGGGTGGGCCATGGGTCAGGGCTCTGTACTCACGGCCTCCCTCCCCCCTTCCCCCCCATTCTCTCAGCCACACCATCCGATGGCCAGGACAGCATGGCACCATCCATGGTCCTGGACAGCCTCCGAGATCCCTGGACCATCACCACCAGGGTCCACCCCCGCCGGGGTCAGAGGTGCACCACCCATGACCCCGAGGTGGCTACTGCCTTCCAGTTCCAGGTGGACATCAAGGAGTAGAGGCTCCACTTCGAGGAGCGGGAGGCCACCTGGCACTGGAAAGCAGTAGCCACCTTCAATCATATGGCCTCCACCTTTGAAAAGCTGGTGGCCCGGCTGCCCACCTGCCTTGTTTCCCTCCATGCTGCTCTTCTTGCCGCCCACCTGATGTCCCGCCTGCCGCCCCTCCTGATGTCCCACCTGCTATCCCACCTGATTTCCTGCCTTCCACCCTGCCTGACATCCCGCCTGCTGCCCCACCTGCCAGCTCTGCAGGCCAGGAGCCCACTGGGGCTGATGACTGGGCCAAGGATCAGCCCCAGCCGTATCTCCCAATCCTCCCGGCCCCCAGTCCCCTGGAATGATGGCTGGCCTGGCCACGTCTCCCCCTTTATATAGTTGTTCCCCCTGTATATAGTTATTTTTATGATGCTGTTTCTTATTAGTATTATATGCACAGAGGTGAGGTTTTCGGTTATTTAAGCAATAAAGCAGTTTTATTTTTCAAAAACCCTGTGTCCCATGTGCTTTCGGTGGGGGTGGGGTGCAGGTCCTAGGGACGGTGTGCATGGGACCCACCAGGGATGGCCTGGGTGGCGCTCACTAGGCCCCCTGATCAAAGTACTCCTGCAGAGCCTCCCGGACCCATACCCCGTGCCGGTGGGCTTGGTGACTAGGGGCAGTGGCTAGCTGGGAGTAGCCTGTTCTGGCTTTCAGTGCCCAGCCCTGCATGAAGGCCTCCGCCTTTCTTTCCTCCACGTTGTGGAGCATGCAGCAGGCACCCACAACTTGGGGGATGTTTGGGAGGCCCACATCCAGGTGGGCCAGGAGGCAATGCCACCAGCCCTTCAGGCGCCCAAAGGCCCACTCAGCCACTTGGTGGGTGTGGTTCAATCGGGTGTTGTAGCACTCCTGGCTGGCATTGAGGTGGCCCATGTAGAGGTGCATAAGCCAGGGCTGGAGGGGGTAGGCCACATCTGCCATGAGGCAGAGGGGTGTGGTGGTGTCCCCTAGAGGGATCTTGCTCTGGGGGATGTAGGTCCCCGCCTCCAGCCGGCGGCATAGTCCCGAATTTCGGAACATGCGAGCATCATGGGTACAGCCGGGCCAGGCCACATATGTGTCCTGGAAGCAGCCATGGCTGTCCACCATAGCCTGCAGGACCACAGAGTGATAGCTCTTCCTGTTGATATAGCACCCACCACTGTGGTCCAGGTCACAGATGGGGATGTGGGTCCCATCGAGGGCCACAAAGCAGTAAGGGAATCCCATGGTGGCGAATCCCACGATGACCGCATCCAGATCCCCAACTTGGATGACTCTCTGCAGCAGCAGGGCATTGAGTGCACACACCACCCGTGGGGAGGGGACATGGGCACCCATGAGGGCATGCAGAGTGCACCTTCCCCACCTCCCAGGCTCCCTTCCTGGGCCCCCCCTCCCCAGGCCCCCACCCAGTCCCCCCTCCCTAGGCTCCCCACCCAGGCTCCCCTCCCCAGCCCTCCACCCAGGCCCCCCTCCCAGTACACCCTCCCTGACCCACCATCCCCCCCACTGGGTGCAGGCTCAGGCCTCCTTACCTCCATCATGACAGCCCTGATTGTGGCCTTGCCAACGCCAAACTGCTGTCCCATGGAGCGGTAGCTGTCTGGAGTGGCCAGCTTCCAGACAGCTATTGCGACCCTCTTCTTGACGGTGAGGGCGTGCTGCATCCAGGTGTCCTGGTGCCTCAGGGCAGGGATGAGCCACTGACAGAGCTCCAGGAAGGTCTGCCGGCTCATGCAGAAGCTCCACAGCCACTGGTCATCATCCCATTCCTCCATGACCAGGTGCTCCCACCACTCGGTGCTGGAGGGGTAGCTCCAGAGCCGGTGGGGCACCCGGCAGAGGGGAGCAGGCAGGCCCGATGGTCTGAGGTGTCCCCTTGTGACTCTGGAGAGGGCTCCCCTGCCAGGAGCTGCTGGACATCCATGCCTGCGGGCTCAAGGTCTGAGAGGCTTGTGTCACCAACGCAGGGCTTGTACAGTGCAGGCCAAGTGTGTCTGGGAGGGGGCCTTTAAGGGAGCAGCATGCTGTTGCCCTGTAAGGGCTAGTCTGTCCTGTGGCCCCATTCGTGGGCTTTCTTGGTCCCTTGTTTTGAAGCGGGGGAGCTTGTGTGTGTGTGGATGCTCTGCTTTTCCTTCTGGGGCGGCCCCTTTTGATGTTCCCTGTCGCTACTTCAACGTTGAACGTTGAAGTCACCAGCCCCGGAGGATGTGTGGATGATACGCGTCGAAGTAGCCTATTTCAATGTCATTACTTTGAAATAGCCTACTTTGACGTAGCATCCTAATGTAGACGTAGCCAAAATGTATTTTAGTCAAACTACTTCAGATTCAGTTTTTAGTTATCTTACATATATGCAACACATCCTGGAGCTTCCTAGCATACATGCCCTAATTCTATAATCCTTACTCATTGAAATTCTACTGATCACTACAGGACCAAATTCTATTCTTAGTTAAACCCATGAAACCATTACCCGTTTCATTGAAGTTGCACAGCACTAACCCCAAATTGGCGTGTTTATGGACATTTATGATCACTCGTAAAAGAAGGCCTGAGGTCTGGCATGCACAAATAACTGCATACTTATGCAGTTACACAACCAGTTCCGTGACTGTATAGTTAGAGAGCCATATATTTATATCATCACAAGACTGGTACTTGCAAGCCTGGTAATTAAATGAATATAGATAGGTACACAGTAAGCAGCACAAATGTACACCTGCCTTTCATGACCTCCTTTAACATGTGATCTTAAATTTTAAACTGTAGGTAATTGCAATAAGTCAAATTGTATTCTGTGAAACTTCAGTGGCATAGCATAGGAATACAAGTCAGTACATGAGTTTGGCCCGGTGACATTGATCTTGGAGCTTAAATTCTCTGAGTCAGGATGCTTTTAAGAAAATACACTGTGTGATCTTTGAGCTATCTGGCTTTTGTCTGAAAAGATTTCAGGCTCTCCCTACTGGAGGAACTTAAAAGGTCAGCAGCACTGCTAATATTGTCTTATACATCAAGCAAGCACTTGTAATCCCTTTTGAAACCATGAATACCAGTAGTTTGACTAACTGTATTCTTTCTTTTACTGAGTTATGAACGGTTTGATGATCAGTTGCTGCAAATGTAGTAACATCTCCTACTTACATTTAAAAATACAAAACTTTTGTGAAATTGAATGAAAATGAAAATGAACTGTTATGATTATTTGATGATTACCTGTTCTGTCTGTTCCCTCTGGGGCACCTGGCATTGGTCATTGTTGGAAGGCAGGGCATTTGGCTAGGTGATCCATCGTGTCCCTTCTTCTGTGCTTACATCACATCATTTATCTATCTTACAGATAATAGTAAGAATGAACATATCTGTCTTCTTGAGAAACATGCAGACTTTAGAGTGAACCACTCTGTAGCTGTAACTTTGACATGTCCACCACTAATCCACTCTATAGTATCAGAGGGATAGCAGTGTTAGTCTGTATCTTCTAGAACAAGAAGAAGTCCTGTGGCACCTTATACACTAACAGATATTTTGGAGCATAAGCTTTTGTGGGCAAAGACCCTTTTTGTCAGACTCATGCATCTGACAAAGCTGATCTTTGCCCATGAAAGCTTATGCTCCAAAAGATCTGTTAGTCTATAAGGTGCCAAAGGACTTCTTGTTGTTCTCCATTTTATAGTATGTATCCACAATGATCAGGAGATGCAGGATCAGGGAGTTTTTAGCCTGTCATCACTTTGGATTGAATGTGTGGGTTACTACAAACTGTCTGATACAGATAGTTAATTTTTGGGTAAGCAATGATCAGGAAAAACTTTTCAAAACATTGTGGCAATTAATAAACTTCAGACTGTGAAATAAAAACAATTTTACAATATTTCTTGAAATGGCTTCTCTGGTTTTTCACCAGTTTTTTTAGGCTGTCTTTGGTTATGTCTGCACTAGCAAGCTCTTTCAGAAACTCCATCCCTTTTTTGAAAGAACACATGGAACATCCACACACAAAATGCATTCTTTCAAATGTAAATCAAAAGAATGTGGCTTTTCTTCCAGAAGCCCTCTTTCGCTCCTGGAACAGAAAGATTGCCTTCCTTCGAAAAAATGTGTGTATAGAAGCCCTGGGGGGCCCTTTTTTCAAAACAGCAGTCCTCATGGCGACAAATTTTTCAGTCCCTGGCTCTCTTTTTTTGAAGATTGGGGTCTGCGTGCACGCTCTCTATCAAAAGAGCCGATCGATTTTTTCCATCTGCATTTTTGTGTGTGGATGCACTCTTTTGAAAGAAGATTTTTTGGAGAAGATCTTCCGGAAGAACTTCTTTCAAAGGATTGCTGTAGTGTAGACATAGCCTTTCAGCAGTCATTCCTCCTGGAAACTGACTTTCAGAAAGGGATTACAAACAGGCTCATTAGTTATTCAGCTTGTTCTTCTGTGATTTAGGCTTACATAAGGATCTTGCTAACTTTCCATGTGAAGAACTGAGAAGCGTTTGTACCTTTCCACCTAGCTGTACCATTTCTTTAGCTGTGGCTCCTCTTAACATCTGCAGTCTCAATTTGAGTATCCTTACTGAAGGTGAAATGGAAGTGGTTACTTGGGTTGTGACGGGGTGCTCAATGTAAGAGAAGCAAAATCTGGTCTTGTATGAATATGTGATTGTTTCGTCTGTTTTACAGCACTAGAATTTACCATTATTGCCTTGGAGTCCAAGGAACAGGGTCGGAAGGCATATCCTGTCAGATGTGATATTTGGTAAGTTCTCCTCTTCGTAAATCCAAATGTAATGCTTGGGAAAAGGGCCCAAATTGCTTTTTACGAATGGAACACTTTGTAACTAGAAATCTTTAATGCATGATCTGAGGACTGAAGAAACTCAGCCAGAGGTTAGAGGTCTATTACTGGAGTGTGTGGGTTAGTGTCTGTGTCCTGCAACCTGCAAGAGGTTAAACTACATGATCATGATAGTTCCTTCTCAGTTAAAGTTTATGAGTTTGACTCTATAGTGTACTTCTTTTTCCAGCTAATCAAGACCTCATGGTTTTCTTCAGACAAATCAAATTTGAGATATTTCTATTGAAAGTCTTTTAGAAACCAGTCTATTGATGTAAAAAACTGAATTGTCCAGGGGACTTCATATTATATTAATTTACCTGCACACAATTTATGTGTCATTTGAGTACCCATATAGTCAATGCATGTCATACATGCAGTCACGTAATCACCAGAGCATGGAAAGGTGCACAAGGAAGTGTTCGCCCCCACATACAGAGAAGTAATGTTTTTGAAAATAGGAACTGCAGAGATGCTCAACATCTGTGTGTTTAAGTTAAGGTCAGAAGTTGATTGCCACAAGCATGAGATTTATCACACTTTTCACACAGAGCAGTCAAGCTGTGGAACTCTTTGCCAGAGGATTTTGTAAAGGCAAAGACTCTAAGAGGGTTCATAAAAAAGTAGATAAATTCATGGAGGATAGCTCCCTTGATGGTTATTAGTCAGGATGAGCAGGCATGGTATCTCTACCCACTGTTTGCCAAGAGTGGGAATGAGCTGGGAATCACGTGATTACCTGCTGTATTCATTCCCTCTGGGGCACCTGGAATTGGTCACTGTCAGGAGACAGAACACTTGGCTAGATGGATCTTTAGTCTAACTCAGTATGGCCATTCTTATGTTCTAATATACTTGAGGTGAAGACCTGAGACATTTTATGATGTATGTATGATGAACATAGCCCATGCATTACACTGAACTGTATTAGCGGTTGAACATCTCTGGTCTGGCACAAGAGAATTTGCCAAACCCTGGGCTGGAAGGAACCGCAGGAAGTCATCGAGTCCAGCTCTTTGACTAAAGCAGGATCAACCCTATCTAAAATATCCCAGCCAGGACTTTGTCAAGCAGGGATTTAAACACCTCTAGAAATGGAGGTTCCACCACCTCTCTGGGTAACTCATTCCAGTGCTTTACCTCCCTCCTGGTGAAACAGATTTTTCTAATATCCAACCTACACCTTCCCCCTATAACTTGAGGCCATTGCTCCTCGTTCTGCCATCTGTCACTGTTGAGAATAGTCTCTCCCCATCCTCTATGGAGTCCCCCTTCAGGAAGCTGAAGGATGCTATCAAATCCCACTTCACTCTTCCCTTATGCAAACTACATAAGCCCAAATTCCTCAGCCTCTCTTTGTGGGTTATGTGCTCTAGCCCACTGATAATTTGCGTTAGTCTCTGCTGGACCCTCTCCAATGTATCTACGTCCTTTCTGTACTGAGGGCCCAGAGTTGGACACAATATTCCATATGTGGCCTCACTAGTGCTAAACAGAGGAGAAAAACCTCTAGGGATGGTGATTTAAGATCTAAGTCTCGGCTCGACATAGTCATGGCATGGATGACTTAGTTGGGGTTGATCCTGCTTGGGGCAGGGTGCTGGACTCAATAATCTCTTGAGGTCCCTTCCAGTGCTGTGATTTTATGAATTGATGATTCATAAAATGATGATGACCGATGATGATCGATGACTAATTACTTCTCTAGATCTTCTGGTAATGCTCCTCTTAAGGTCAACATTGTCTTGCAACGTTATTAAAACTTTCACCGTTTACTGGGCTGTTAGAAGACATATGGGGTAAGTTACAGATAAATAACAGCTGAGAGAAAACTCAGAGCCAGGACAGGTGGCTGGCAACAAACTTTCTAGGGCCACAGGAAACTTGGTAACAAGCATGGTAAGTTTTCATCCAGCTAACTAAAATCATGCCAGATAACAAATGTTGCCAGATGAGAGAGTTTTGGATTAGAATGGTTCAACCTGTACCATGAACACATGAGGCCTGAATCAAAGACCATTAAAATCACAGAAAGACCTAACTGGGCTTTTGTTCCAGCTCTTGAACTATAGAATAATCTGCAGGAGCTCAAAACTGTTACAGATTCACATTGACTCATCATCATATTATTTCAGCCTTGTTTTATTGATAATGACACTTCCCATGAAATAGTTCCTGTGAAGAAACAAAGGCCTGTTTTGTGATCATCCTACTCCCCATGTATGATTATTACTAAACCAAAATCTGTATTACACTAAAAATGACTCTACAAAAGATTGCTTTTCACACATAACAAGGCGCTTGCCAAGCAGCAGGTGCATTGAATAGCTGATGTAGCTATTCTTTGATCAAGGAATTGAGCTCCATTCCTTAACTTGACAAAACCTTTCAAATTAGCAACTTCACATAATGTTACATTCACGTGGTCTTCAGAAGTACCTGCTTATATAACTCTTTCAGTATGTGAGAGATAGCCGTGTTAGTCTGTACCTTCGAGAACAACAAGAAGTCCTGTGACACCTTATAGACCTTATAGATATTTTGGAGCATAGGCTTTTGTGGGCAAAGACCTGCTTCATCAGATGCATGAGTGGGGAGGTCATTTCAGAGGGGTATTTGGAGTAGGGTCCCAGTAAAAGGGAGGGCCACAGCTGACAAGGTCTATTCAGTCAGGATGGAAAAGGCCCATTATCAGTAGTATGTATGACGAGAGGAAAAAACAGGTCAGATAAGACAGGGGGGTATGGCGCATTGTCAGTCTAATGTGGAGATGTTAACACATAGGGCAAAGAAGCTCCTTTTGTAGGGTGTGAGCCACTCCCAGTCTCTGTTTAATCCTTGGTTAATGGAGTCAAATTTGCAAATAAATTGCAGCTCAGAGATTTCTGTCTCCATTTGATTTTTGAAATGTCTTTGTTTCAGGATTGCCACCCTTAAATCTGCCACTGAGTGTCCAGGGAGATTGAAGTGCTCTCCCATAGGCTTCTGTACATTACCATTCCTGATGTCTGATTTATGTCCATTTATTCTTTTACATAGAGACTGTCCAGTTTGGCCAATGTAAATTGCAGTGGGGCATTGCTGGCACATGATGGCATATATTATTTTAGTAGATGTGCAGGTAAAGGAGCCCCTGATGGTGTGGTTGATGTTAGGTCCTGTGATGATATCAGTGGTGTAGATATGTGAGCAGAGTTGGAAGCAGGGTTTGTTGCAGGGACTGGTTCCAGGCTTAGAATTACTGTTTTGTGACCTATAGTGGCTGGTGAGGATTTGTTTAAGGTTGGCAGGCTGTCTATAGGCGAGGACAGGACTGCCTCCCAAGGTGTGTAAGAGTGAAAGATCATTGTTCAGGATGGGTTGCAGATTGCTGATGATGCATTGGAGAGGCCTTAGGTGGGAACTGTATGTGATGGCCAGTGGTTTTCTCTTGTGAGGCCTGTCTTGTAGCAGGTGGCTTCTGGGTACCCATCAGATTGACAGAGCCAGACAGGTACCTACAGGACAGGCCTCACAAGGAAAACAAGAGAATACCACTGACCATCACATACAGCCCCCACCTAAGGCCTCTCCAATGCATCATCAGCGATCTGCAACCTTTCCTGAACAATGATCTTTGGAGGCAGGCCTGTCCACTGCAATTTACATTAGCGAAACTGGACAGTTTCTACATAAAAGAATAAATGGACATAAATCAGACATCAGGAAGGGTAATGTACAGAAGCCTGTGGAAGAGCACTTCAATCTCCCTGGACACTCAGGAGCAGATTTAAGGGTGGCAGTCCTGAAACAAAGACATTTCAAAAATCAAATGGGCTGTGTCAACACTACAAAATAATTTCAAAGTTGCTTACTTCAAAGTACAACTTTGAAGTAAGCAACTTCAAAGTAGAGCATCCACACACAAAATGCACACTCCCTTACTTCGAAGTTGGCTTTTCCCTACTTCAAAGTTAAACGTCCACACACAAATACTCCCGACTTTGAAGTAAGGAGACAGGAAATGAAGAAGACATGGGGTCACATGGCTGACAAGCCCTTCTGGGCTCCCAGCCAGCCAATCCTTTAAAGGGCCCCTCCCAGCACCCACAGCCCATATATGCTCAAGGCTGACAGCCTGAAGACAGCAGCAACACGTACACAGGGGAACAGCCAGAGACCAGGCCAGCTCCCTCCCTCGGCCAGGACGATGCCATCACAATCCTGCTTGGCCTGCTGGCCGTGCTGCTCGCCATGCAGCACCAGCAGCACAGATGGTTCACTCTCTTGGGACCCAGCCTTGAGGCCCTTACCACCCTCATGCTGCCACTCCCCTGGTCCCCCCCACCACCCTTGAGCCGGAGCCAGTGGGCATATGACACCGGCACCGAACGGTGGGACCGTCTGGTGCTGGAGGACTGGGATGATGAGCGGTGGCTCAGGAATTTCAGGATGACCTGGCAGACATTTGAGGACCTCTGCCACTGGCTTGCCCTAGTCCTCCAGCACCGGGACACCCGTATGCGTCCAGCACTCCCAGTGCAGAAGAGGGTGGCCATTTCATTGTGGCAGCTGGCCACCCCTGAGAGCCACAGATCCGTCGGCCACCAATTTGGCATAGGCAAGGCCACTGTCAGAGCAGAGCTGAAGGAGTTATGGCCAGCCCTTACCATGGACCACCCCCAGGGAGGGGGCAACCAGGCAGGGGGTAGGGGGAACCCAGTGGGAAAGAGGGGGCAGGGGGCACCCGGTAGGGGCATGGGACCCCCAGTCCGGTGGTCATGGACTTTCCCCCACTTCCCCCGACAGGTCGTCCAAGCCATCAACACACTGCTCCTGAAAACTGTCCAGACCCTGGGGGACCTGGACACCACCCTTGCTGGGTTTGCGGACCTTGGCTTCCCCAGCTGTTTTGGAGCCCTGGGTGAGATGCATGTTGCTATCTGGGCTCCAGACCACAGTGGGGGGTGCCTCCATAAACAGGAAGGGGTAACACTCAGTGGTACTCCAGGCCCTGGTGGACGCAAGGGGCCGTTTCCTGGACGTGTGTGTGGGGTGGACGGGCAGGGCCCATGACACCCGGGTGTTCCAGAATTCGTGGCTGGGATGCCAGATGCAGGAGGGCATGTATATCCCCCCGGTGGGAGCTCCTGCTCAAGGACATCATGATGCCCCCTGCATTGTGGCCGACACCACGTACCCGTTGCACCCGTGGCTCATGCGGCCCTTTTCCGGCCATACCACGCTGGCCCAGGGCATCTTTAAAGGTCACCTCAACCATACCAGGGGCACAGTCGAGCAGGCATTTGGGAGCCTGAAGGGTAGGTTTCACTGCCTCCTCACTAGGCTGGATGTCAGCCTCCTGAACGTCCCCACAGTCATTGCCACCTGCTGTGCCCTCCAAAACTTTGTGGAGGGCCACCAGGAGCCCTTCATGCAGGGCTGGGCCACGTACTGGGGGCCAGCTATGAGCAGCCACCCACTGCCCTGTGCTGTGAGGCACAGCGGGATGGGGTCAGGGTCCAGGATGCCCTGTGCTGGGCCTTCACACAGGGCCAGCTCTGACTGCCCCCCCCAGCCACACACCACACCACCCTGCACTCCTCGTACCCTCCCCCCCCACCCCAGGAAGCACCAGGGACATGGGCTAGGGTGGGAACAGGAAGCCTTAATGGGGGGAAATAAAGTAACATACAATACTGAATGGAATGTGGAAACCTTTGTATGCATGGGGGCACTGGTTAGCAGTGGGGAGGCGGGGGCTCGAGTGGGGGACTGGATTGGAGAGGGGGTCTGGGATGGGGGTTGGGTCAGTCGGTTTTAGGCACAGGGGGGCCGGGAGCCACGTTGTCCACAGCCGCCTCTCACACCCCAGGACCAGGGTCCCCTGTGGGGCTGTGATGGGGCCGGGATCACAGGGAGGTAGGGCTGGGGTGGGGGTACCGCAGGGTCAGCCCCCACGGGGTAGACAGGAGGGGTCACTGGGGCTGGGCCAGGAGCGCCCACCTCCATCAGCAGCCACCAGGCCAGCGCAAGGCGCTTAGCTGGTGACAGGTCTGCCACATGCTGGGCGGTGTCTGGAGGGGCGGCTGCGGCTGGAGGGGCAGCTGTGTCTGGAGGGATGGCCGCAGGATGGGCTGGTGAGGGGGCGAGAGGCTGGGGGAGGCAGCCAGCCACAGCCAGGAGTACGGCATCTATGCTGTTGGCCAGCCTCACCCCCATGTCCTGCTCCATCACCAGCCATTTCCGCAGCACGCTGGTCAGCTCCTGCACGACCACCTGGTCGGCGGCCACCTCCTCATCCCTCCACTGCTGTCTCCGAGGGGCCCATCCATGGCTGTGGGGGGATGTGGGCTGGGGTGATGGGGCGGCCTCCCGCAACCGTGGCCCATTCAGGATTGCAGGGATGGCTGTCTGGTGAGGGACCTGTGGAGACAGGAGGGGACAGGGGGATGGACCATGAATGCTGGTTCCTGACTCTGGGGGGTGGGGGCTGGATCTACCGCTCCCTTGCCCCCTGCCCCACCTCCCTGCCACCTAATGGCCTGTGGGATCCCAGATGCCCAGGGGTTCCCACTTGACAAGGATCAGCCTGTGCTCCCCCCTTCCCCCATCCTCAGGGTGTGGACTGTGGGGCTATTCTGGGAGGGGTCCTGTCCCCATCCCTTGTGATGTCCCACTCACCCCGAATGTACCAGCTGTGACTTCCTGGGGCTGGGGCGAGGCCCAGCTGCATGATGCCTGGCTCAGTGTTCCAGAGAAGAGGGGGATGATGAGGGTCCTGTCACTGGAGCCCCCGTCATCATCCTTGGTCTCAGTGGGCTGGTCTCTGCGTCGGGGGCTGGTGGTGCCAGAGGGTCCCATCTCTTTGCCGCTGTCTGCAGTTGGGGAGGAACAGAGGTGTCCACCATGTGCTCCGGGCTGGCCACCTCCCTTGGTTCCAGAAGCCTGTGCAGCTCCTGGTAGTGGGGACAGTGGACAGGCCATGCCCCCGACTATCTGGCAGCATCATGGGCTTTGATATATGCCTGGCACATCTCCTTTACTTTGATTCAGATGCTGCTACCGGGCCAGTTGGGGTGTCCTTGGGCCACTGGTCAGCCGGTCAAATGCCTCGGCATTGTGCTGGTGGGTTCCAAGTTGCCACAAGACCTCCTCCTCCCCCCACACATCAAGGAGGTCCTTCAGCTCTGCCTCTGTCAAGAGGGGTTCCCTCCTGGCACCAGCTTTGCCTGTGCCCTGTGATTCCTGGGACCCCTCCTCTGGAGCCCCCAGAGGTGGAGGGGGGTTCTGTCATGCAGCCATGGTGGGTGGAGGCTGGCAGGTGCTTCGAGCAGGGGCAGTCCAGGGCAGAGCGTGTGCTGCCTCTGCTTCTGGCACACTCTCAGCTTCCTGCCTGGGGTTGCCAGGGAGCTGCTTCCTTTAAGGCAGCTGGCAGGAACCATAGAGCCCTGCCTGGGCTGGCCATCCTCCGGGAGGGACCCCTCCTTGGAGGACTCTTTACTTTGAAGTAAGGAGTGCAGAGCATTTGCACACATTAACTTCGAAGTTACAGGTGGAAGTAAGCCACTACTCCATTCCCAGGAATGGAGTAGTGACTTTGAAGATAGCCTCCCTGACTTTGAAGTTAACTTTGAAATAAGGAAAAACGTGTGTAGACACTCTGCAGGCTACTTCAAAGTCGCCCCTTACTTCAAAGTTAACTTCGAAGTGAATTTGTAGTGTAAACACAGCCATGCAGAGAGAAATCTCTGAGCTGCAATTTATTTGCAAATTTGACTCCATTAACCAAGGATTAAACAGAGGCTGGGAGTGACTCACACCTTACAAAAGGAGCTTCTCTGCTCTACGTGTTAACATCTCCACATTAGACTGACAATGGACCATATCCCCCCTGCCTTATCTGACCTGTTTTTTCCTCTCTTCATACATACTACTGATAATGGGCCTTTTCCACCCTGACTGAATAGACCTTATCAGCTCTGGCTCTCCCTTTTACTGGGACCCCACTCTTTAAATATCCCTCGGAAACCACCCCCCAACTCATGCGTCTGATGAAGCAGGTCTTTGCCCATGAAAGCTTATGCTCCAAAATGCCTATTAGTCTATAAGGTACCACAGGACTTCTTTCAGTATGGCCAGCAAAGTGGGAGAGAAAGATTAAAAGGCCGATGTCTCCCCATAGAAACACATGCACACAACACAGGCTTCAGTAGGAGCTCTGTGTGCGCAACCAAAATCAGAATTTGTCCACTAGATAAGCAAATTACATTCTAAAGTAAAGAAGGTGAGGTTGCTAATGAAGACTTAGTTCTGCTGAAAGTCATAGCCCCAGGAGCATCAGACTATCTACCTTCGAGGGAGAGGGGAAATGGAAGGCAACTCTGAGATCCTTTGTGAGGCACAAAGGTAAAACTCATCTTTTCTTTATTTTAACAGATTATTATAAAGACATGATCCTTTTCTTTCCTGTGAAGGATCTTATTCGCTTTTCTGGCTCAGAGAGCTACCTAACAAATATACTTTTCAACACAATGAAGGAAGCAGCCGTCTGTTCTTCCTCAACCTTTCATTCTTCTGGCAATCTCCTATTCCATGCAGGTTTCTAAATTTGAAGTTTTTATTTAGGTTTGGATTTTTTTCCTATCCTGGAGACTGAAATGTAATGAATGTAATGAATTAATGTAATATTTTTGTGCATATTTGGTTTTAGCACTAACTGGTATTTACAAATTAGATATATATTGTACAATATAGTATTACAAACATTGAAAACACACTATTTTCAGATTAATAATTCTGTCTGGCATTTTATTTCTTCATATTTTACCTGCCCATTTTAATTAAAGAATTATTCATAGGAGAGTACTGCGAGTAAAGTACTATAAAGTCTATTGCCATCTGTGCCACAAATTGATCTTGGGCAAGTCACAAGTCTACTTGTGCCTCAGTTCCCCCATCTGGAAAGTGGGGATAATGCTTACCCTTTTATGAAGATGTTGGTGTTGGTGTAACAAAGCAGCTGGCAGTGAAAATGCAGATATTAAAATGATGTCCAAGTAAAATGCCTTGGAGATAAAACAGATCAGCATATAGCTATTGAAAATAAAATGTGGATAAGAACTCTCCATTCTACAGGTTTAATAACTTTACTCTGTACGTCACTAGGGAGTGTGAGAAAGAGAAAGTGAAAAATCCATTACAAGCGCCAAACATTATCATCACCATAAAAAAGATATAACATTAAAGCCCTTATGACATAGAAATTGTTTAATGATCTTCATAAAACAGAGAATTCTGCACCCATCTCGCCCCCCTCCCCCCACACACACATACAAATCCTGATTAAACAGAGCTAAAAACTTGCCTTCTGTGGCAGCAAAAGCCTATATTATTTTTGAAGTTAATCCAGACATGAGCTGAAGTGATAAAGGCATATATCCCTCTAACTATAGACACAAAGGCTCAGGGTGGACAGCAATTTTGACTTCTCTAGTTAGAAATCTTGCCATCAAATAGACTTAATGCTCACACAGTACATGAGCTTTTGGTTGCCTATACTCATGGCCATGTGTTGGGATGACATCTTCCCCGCTCACTAGCAAAGGTAGACCTACAAGGGGCCCAGGAGAATAGATTTAAATGGTAGGCAAACATAAATGCCACATTTTCTAAAGGAAGTTTCTTCTTCATAATGTTGATGCTTAATTGATACCATTTGCCTCTTACACTTGATCACACCTCCTGAGTTGTGTGCTAAAATACAATGCTAGAATGCAAAGGGCACAAGCTTGGACAAATGAGAGTGATGGGACATTGTAAACCATATTTTGTGGCATTAGCTAAGCTAACAGAGCACAGCCAGCCCAGTGGGGCCCTGCTAGTGGTGGGATTTACGGTGGAACATTGACATTGGGGCCTGGCCAGTGGGTGAGACCTGAGATGGCACGCAGACAACAGGGCCCAGCCAGTGGGTGGGGGAGGCTATTTTCAACTGGTGCACAGGGCCCTGAATGTGCGGGGCCCAAAGCAACTAACTGTTCATCTTGCCCTATGGCCGGGCTCATGACAGAGTGCCAGCACAAGGCCTATGCACATTGCATCTCTATGTTGTAGGGTTTGGTGTGGTTTTGGTCCTCTGGCAACTAGCAGTGAAAAATAGCAGTGGAACACATCATATTTCATGTGGTGCAAAGGTAAATGACTTTGAACAACACATAATAGATTCACAAGGGAAACAGTTTGCATAGAGAGATGAAAAGAGCAAAGAAACATACTCAAGATACCAGAAGATTTTTATCCAAAAATAGATTGAACCCATCAGTCCTGCTCTTGCCAATCCATAGAATCCTCATAACTAATGTCAGAAAGCATGTGGGTTTCTTAGTTAAGTCAGTTGGCATCAGGGTTGTTGTCAGCAGGAATCAATTAACCATTGAGGAAGCCACCCAAGCCCTAATTCCATTTTCATTTTGAACCAAGGTTTGAACCAATTGGGAAGAAAATAAAAATGAGACAATCTCTTGCCTGCATCAGAACTCCAGGGCGTTGCCTGACTTTTGATTCAACTGCGCCTGTGGCATGGGCGTGTACTTGAGCAAATAGGAAATATAATGAGAAAAATGGCTCCTCATGGTGTTTCCAGTTGGAAATAACACAGGGAAAAAAACCAAGCTTTATCACATTATTTCCAAGCAGAAATACTCTAAACAGAATGTTTCTCATAACATTTCCTGTTTGCTTAAATAGTGAGTGGCAAGGTAACACTTCTCTCCTACCGCTGAAGCAGGAAAACACTTAACCAGTACTTGGTACTATGGGTATTATGTTTGGTGCTCTCCCTCCAGAGTGCCTGTCCTCAACAATATTTTAGCTCAGCAGGTTATGTTGTCAATGACAAATGAACAAAATTAACTTTCTTCAAAGCCAACCTGCCTTTCCCAGCTACAATTAAGACGCCAATCTTAAGGAAATGGAGGATAATTAATCCTCTTCTGAATTTCAAGTCAACAATCTTAAGCTGGCTGTGTATTAAGTGATAGGTTTCTGAGGTGTATACAATATGTTTATTTGAGACCAAAGCCAACATTACACACAGCTGGGAAGCATACACCACAAAATGTGTGGTTTTTTGTTAGCACGTGCCTGTGGATTTAACTAGCTATCCAAAATATAAGAAAAATTGATGTATTTACCTTGACTTCAATCGTTACCTGGTTATAAAAGTGGAGTAACGCACAAAAGAATCACTCCCTTGATGTTTTATTTAATTTTAGTAATGATTTGTCATTCTCTCATGATTTTTCCAGTCATCAGCATACACAGTTGTCAAAAATTTGACTTTTCAAAAATCACACAATTGTTTTGTTACCTATCCACTGGGCCAGCATAGCTATAAAGCCTACAAAATTTACAGGCTTTCCAGTTTACTTTTCCAGCCTGGTCTTATTAAACTACCTGTTGATGGTTAGCGGGCAGGCTGAACGAAGTAGGTATTTTGATGAGAAAAATCTAGGGTCTCTATTCTTTGCATCAGATGTACAACAATAGGTGTGTGTCAATTGCCATTGAAGAAGCTCTTTGAAATGGAAACCTCCTCCCTGAAATAAATATAGCATTAGTAGCTCTGCCACTTTGTCCCAGTTGTAATACCACCACCATTGGCAAGGGGAATATTATGACTTTAACAGGGGTGGATTACTGGCAAGGCAAAGAGGGGAGAGGTGTGATGAAGCATTATCTCCAATCTTTTACTGATAAGTGGCATATGATCTTTGAAGTCTAATGCCATTACTGTTGCTTAGGGACAATCAGAAGTTGTTCCAAGGGCAGGTGACTATGAATCAGACAGTTTCTGAGCCTCTGCATGGCTCAGACATATGATAGAATAAGGGTCTAGAGGTTTTAATCTTGCAATACATGTTAATCATCTTTCTGTTTGCCAATATTGCACTCACTGCTGGACATATTTGGTGAGCCATAGTGCCAAAAGTTTTACCTTTCAATCTGTTAAAAATATCTGAATCAATACTGCACACCTGTCAAGCCAAACATCCCAATGTCATAAGTTAGCAAAACCATATAAACCCAGAAATGTTTAAAATGCAGCCATCTATCATCTCATCCTGCACTGTGAAGGCATGTAAATATTCAACTGGATATTTAAACAAGGCAGGCAGTGGCACCAGCACACTGTCCAGTGTCACGGAACGGAGCTTCTAGTTTAAATGTGTTTTTAAGATACTTGGATTTTGAAAAAAAATCTTAAAAGAAACTAAATGAATGCTAACTTTTTACTATCTGATAGCTAAGTATATACAGTACAATAAACTGCCCCCCCAGTTCACCCACCAAAGCTACCATCTGAATGGAATTTATGGCGTTAGGACTTTGGAGAAAAGATAGTTATATCTGCATGCATAGAGAGGAAGAGTTCACATAATGGTTTGTAAGGCATATCAAATTTATTCTGTGAGGTAGATAAAGGTCTTTTAAAGGTCTTACTCCACTTGTGGAATGAATTTCTTATCACGTATAAATTCTGTGTGGAACAAATTTTTTTTTCCTCAGGATGTGGTTTGTGTTCTGAGAGAAGAGAGGGTAGCTAATGATATCCACTCCTGTAAAACAGAAAATCCTTTCACTACAACAAAATCAGACTCTGGATGGGTGGTAATGTTGGAAAGATAAAAGTGTATACTGTGCTTAAAAGTTAATTCAAGACACTTCATTCTCACAGAATCATGAGAATAAACACTAATAAAAGAATAGCCAAGTAATAATGCCCTGTATTTAGGGAAAAGTAACTGTCACATTGAGAAGCAAACTTGAACTAAACATGAAAAACAGTAGCATGAATCATTTAAAAAAATTAAGGGCTGCACCATGCTTGATCTGAATCTGATTCAACTGCAGAATAGATAAGTATTTTAAACAATATTTTACATAACAAGACTGATATCTAAGAGGGTTGGTACTTTGTATCACTATAATATTAACTGAGTCCCATTTTCCTGTTAAGTTTTTTCCATGACAAAGTAAAACAGTTAACAAGCATTCAACTTCTCCAAAGATAGCACAGGATTTTAAGGTGTTAGTGATTCAATATGTAGTACGTTTCCCTCAAAGGGCCTCATCCAAAGCCAAACGAAGTCTGTGGAAATATTTCCATTGATGTCAGTGAGCTTGGGATCAGGCCGAGAACCAGGTCCACTGATGGGGGAAGAGGAAAAGGGGGCAGTTACCCCCAGGCCTGGTGTTTCAAAGGGACCTGGAGCTCTGGCTATTTTGGCAGCAGTGGCAGCCAGAGCTCCAAGCCCCTTTGAAGTAACATGGTAGCACTGCTCTGGCTGCCCATGTCTGTGAGGGAGTGGCAGGAGATCCTACCACCATAATCGGAGCAGTGCTGACAGCTGACTGTCATTGGCCCTGCCTCTTCAACCCTTGGCCCCACCTCTTCAGGGCACGGAACCTTGCCCTGAGGCCCATGGCAGCAGTTTGCCCCACTGCCTAGAAAGATTAATGAAACAATGTTTATAGGAAGATACTATGGAGCACTCTGGTGGTGGTGGTGGTGGTGGTGGTGGTGCATTCTTTTGGATGCTGTGTACAACCAGTCCTGACCACTTAGAAGTGTAAAGCTCTCTCTGAAAACTAATTAAATTGTTTGTCCCTAGAAGGCCTGTTGGGAGTGTAGAACCTCACAGACTGTGTGCTGGATGTGGGAAGCTCAGAAGCACAGAGTTAGAAGTGCATTTCTGTCTAGGGAGCTGGACACAACTACGCCTTAGCCAAGGATTATGTAAGAGGAATTACAAATGTAGCCTTGTTGCTGTTATTGCCACATCTGTTCAAAATAAACAGATTTTGTGCCTCTTTTTAAATAAATAAATTAGGAAATATCCTGGGTCACTTTCCTTCTAACACTGACCCACTCCAGTGTTGCTAAACTGCATTGTGAAATGACAATTAAAGAAGAGCAGGCATTGGATTTTCTAAGTCAAGGCAAATTCCATGAGTCTGAAATTTCTTTTGGCTCATAAATAGAATGTAAACAAAAATTTCAAAATTTCCTTCAAAATAAATTCCATTTTTAGTTTTGGGGCAATTTTGAAACACTTTGGCTGTGGCCACACTAGCCACTCCTTTCGGAGTGGCTATGGTAATATGGCACTTTGAGATATGCTAATGAGGCACTTCTATGAATATGCAGTGCCTCATTAGCATAGTGGCAGCCAAGTGTGCTTTGAAAATGGCGGTTTCAAAATGCAGCTGCCCGTGTAGCTGGGGAGTGTTTCAAAATGGCCCCCGATTTCGAAAGCCACTTATTCCCAAAACCAAATGGCAATAAGGGGCTTTTGAAATCAGGGGGTCTTTTTGAAAGGCCCCCCGGCTACACAGGTGGCTGTGTTTCAAAACCGGCAGTTTCAAAGTGTGTGTGGCCGCCACTATGCTAATGAAGCACTGCATATTCATAGCAGTGTCTCATTAGCATATCTTGAAGTGCCACGTTACCATAGGCACTCTGAAAGGAGGGGTTAGTGTGGCCACAGCCTTTATTTTGATAGAATCACAACACTGCATTTTGACATTTAATTTTTAAAAAGTGTTCTAATATAAAATAAAAGAAATTTTGAAACAAAAATTAAAACACTATCCAAAAATGTCAAGATATTTTGTTCTGACATTACTGAAATTCTTTATGGCATGCTTTTGCTCTCTCTAAATGGAAATTTGTGAGCGTCAACATACTTTTGTCTCACATTTTTCTTTCAGTTAATCGAGACTTTTCAATAGGATAACATTCCATCAGAAATTGCATGAGCATCTCCAGAAACACCATCACCAATATATTTGGCTGAATTATCTGTACTGAACTCTTTCAAAATGACAGACTTTTTCCCCTCCCTTATCCTTCTCAAACAATCTTTGTATTAGACTAATCATAATCTTTTTAGATTGATTACTCAGTGATGATTATTGTATCTTTATTTGCAACTGTAGAATAAGAAGTCTACAGAATAACCCATCTATGCTTGTATCTGCTAATCTACTTGTCTCCCAAGTGTGAAGCCCTTTGTTCTTCTGATTAGATTAGATTTGTGATTGTTTCTTTTGTCTTTGAGAAAGTGTCCCCAAAACTTATTAAGCATCCTGTAATTAGTAGCGTCCTCTTTGGTCTTATTTAGCCACAGTTTTTCAGCTTGGCAAGAGCCTTGCTCTTAAGCCTACCTGAACACAAAATACTGTGTTTTACTGCTATTTTTCTGATCTGATGGAATCTTTTCAGCCCTGATTTCCAAAAAAGTTTAGATTTCAACTTAGGTACTTAACAGAGTGGCCAGATATTCAGAAGTGCTTTAATTGAATTTCTAAAAGTCGGATCACTTACATTTATTTACCTAAATCAATCCTGAGTTCTTCTGAAAATGTGGGCCCTACTTCTTTCTCAGGTTTGTCTAGCCCTCATAATAATGCACTGATAGGAGAAAACAGCTCTGGACACCACTTAATTTATCTTGTTTTTCTCCCCATTTTCTCCAGTTTAGGTTCTACCAGATGGTCACATGTTGTCATATTAAATTACAGCATACAGCAAACATGAAATCATTCTACGCACCCTCAATTAAAACTGATCCTGTGAAAATCTTGAGTTCTATTTTGGAATGTTTTTGGCTGGAAGCTCTTAATAGTGGCACCTATGCAGAGATCACTCCTGCTCGAAAGTACAATATTTTGCCACATACACTAGATCCGGTTGTCTTAACAGTTCAAGTGGGGGAGTTCCAAATTGGTTAGCTGATGGATTGATTTGATCAGGTAAATCAGAAATGACGGTACGTGTCTGTGTATGGAGAAGGCAGAATCGGAAATATTTGCCTGTTTGTGAGGAAAGGGTTGAATATAATTGCCAGTACCACCACTTGTTTTGCTTTAGTTGCCACTGTCCTGGCTCCTCTGCTGAGGCAGTCAAGATTTAATGCTATTTTTGTTATAGGTATTTGTAACGTTGAAACCAGATTAGGAAATATGCAAAGCTGAGCGTAAAGCCACATTAACAGCTCTGGCTCCAAACATGTCAGACACATTTTTTTTTAATTGTGCAAATGATACTAACTCATCAAAAGCCAGAGTAAATATAGTAGCATCTATCATATACTATATATCGGAATTATCCGATACTTTGCCTTTATTGTTTTATTTAAATTACATCCAATTTGGTGGTAGATTGCAATTGGAGCTTTATATTTTATTAAGTAGAATTAAGTTCACATATAATGGAACCAGCAGATGCTCTGTATCTGGGGGAGAGTTGTTAGCAGCTAAAGAAAAAAAAAGGAGAAAAAGCAATGAGGAATCAAACATAAAGGAGATATAAAAGCATCATATGACATCGATTGTTTTTCTAATACTCCATTTATAAGCCATAGTATCAGCATTAAAGCTATACTAATATAAATGAATAGATTCAATTCTTTCCTAAGGAATGCAGTTTAAGGTGCTTTTAAAGACAGGAGCATTTTTTTCCTTTAAAAAACCTAAATAGCAAATAATGCCAACATTACAAAATTATTTCAATTTTCTGGTTTTTAAAAATCCTTTGGGTGCTGTTCAAAACCACTGCACCTATTCTTTTTGTTCATTTCCATTATAAAAAGAACTTTTTTCAACTGTTAGTAAAAATAAAATAAGGAAGTATATTAATTTTAGTTAACAATTTAGATTATAATTTCACCCACAAAATGATGCAAAATTTGACTCTGCAATAGTGGAAGGGATACAGTTTGTCTACTGAGTAGTACAAGGCTACATGAGATAGCAAAGTACAGAAACAATTAATGATGCTATGTGTAAAAATAATTTTTGTTCCTAATCAGATTTTGGCCAATATAAAAGTCTATCACGTTTCTGCCAAAATCACCTGAACAGACCAGTTTTGTGAAACTAAACTAAACATTGAAAACCATATAAATTCCAAAGTTCAAGTCAAATCATTCTCATTTTACTCCAGGAATGTCTATATTACTGAGATTGTATTAGCAGATCTAGGTTCGCATTGTCCTGTAGTTTAGACACAGGTTAGACTGAGTGCAATAATACTAATGTCAACATGCAGAAATTGACAAAGGAAAAATCAGCATGGCATGGTTCCACTTGTTCCCTCTGTCCACTGATTTTGTCCACATTTTAGCTCCCTTATCAACAGCATAACCATCTGTCATTAGGTACTAGGGCAACACAAATGGAGCATATGACTTATGAAGAAAGGTTGAGGGAATTGGGACTGTTTAGTCTGCAGAAGAGAAGACTGAGGGTGAATTTGATAACAGCCTTCAGCTTATTGAAAGGAGGTTGCAAAGAGGCTGTTCACAGTCGTCACAGATGGCAGAACACAGAACAGAGGTCTCAAGTTGCAGTTGGGAAGGTCCAGGTTGAACACTAGGAAAAACTTTTTCACTAGGAGGGTGGTGAAGCATTGGAATGGTCTACCCAGGGAAGTAGTGGAGTCTCCATCCCTGGAGGTGTTTAAGTCTCACCTTGACAAAGCCCTGGCAGGGCTGATCTGATGGGTTTGGTCCGGCTTAGAGCAGGGGGCTGGACTCGATGGCTTTTTTAGGTCTCTCCCAGCTCTATTGTTCTATGATTCTATGAACTTCCTGGAGAGCTGTGTGCTGAACTAGCCCCTGAGTTGCAGTGCAAAGACACCAGAATGAGAGCTGCCCTCTCAGTAGAAAAGCATGTGGCAACTGCTGTGTGGAAGCTGGGGACTCCTGATTGCTACCAGTCAGTTGCAACTGAGTTTGCAATGGGGAAGTCTGCTGATGGGGCTGTAAAACTGCAAGTATTCAAGACAATATATCACATTCTGCTACAGAAGATTGTGGGAATTTCTTTCCAGATCACAAGATTACAGTGGTCCTGGGAGTCCCAATTTGCCTCTTACAGCTTGGGTCATAAAACCTTACACAGGGCACCTGTACAGCAGTAGTGAATGTTTGAACAATAGCCTGAGCAGGTGCTGAATGGTACTCAAATGTGCCTTTGGGAGATTGAAAATGAGATGGAGGTGTCTCTTTGTCGGGATACACCTTTCAGAGGATAATATTCTCATGATTGTAGCCATGTGCTACACTTTGCACAGTCTGTGTGAATCTGAGAGTGAAATATTTGCTCACAGTGGTGCACGAATGCTACAGAGTTTGAGCAGCCAAACAGTAGGCCTGTCAGAGGAGCTCAGAGGGCTCCTATTAACATTACAGAGGCTTTGAAGAAGCACTTTGACAATGAGGAACACTAAAATACATAACTCCTTTGAAGTTGTTTCCCTGCTGCATCCCATATAATATCCCATATAACACATATTCATGCAAGAAAATGCTAGAACAGCCTGTACCTGGGACCAAAGTGATTGTGATGTGAATGTGTGACACAAAATAAAAATGCTGTGCCAGTAAAAAAAAAAGTTCCTTTATTGATCAAGGCATAGTATAGTGGAACGCACCAAAGCACCCAGGTCTGCTGGTAAGAGAGGGGTTTTGAAAGAGGAAAATCTCATAGTAGTCTATAGGTCCAGCTATCACAGCCAAAGTTGTTCGAGGGTGTTGAGTGTAGAGGAAACTGAGGACAATTAAAAAGAATGTGTGGTGCTGCAGGGGAGGTCAAGCCAGGATCTGCTTACTCTGCAGTTTGATTAAAGACTTGAGCATCTCAGTTTGCTCCTCTGTGACCTTTGTCTTGAAGTCAGTGGCATCCCAACCAATGTCTGGTTTTCTTTCTTATCCTGACTCTACATGTGCTCCTCTCACTTCCTGGATTCTGTGGAGGAGTTTTGGATTACCTCCCTAACCAAAACATCTCTGTTGCGTTTTTGGCCTCTTTCTCATCTTCAGTTGACTGTCTGCTGGAGTACGTCTTTCGAACCTCAAGGTCTCCACTGTAAAACACAATGCACAAAAGATTGTTAAATTCCTGGTGGGATTGTTAAATTCCAGCTCAATGCTGAAGCGTTTCACTTACAAGCACCTTTTGCGACTTATCAAATCACTTTTTTCACTGATGCTCACAGGGCACACACATCACTGCAAGACCCAAAAGCATGATAAGTGTGGAGTTGGTGCATGGCAGTGAGGTACATATAGGCAGAAGAAAACAGAGTCAGGTCTTGTAGAGCAGCTTTTACCCCACACTTCTCCACAGGCAGGTACCACTCTAGCAGACATCTCCTTGCTGAGTAGAAAGAGGGAAACTAGGGTTCAAGTACTGGATGCTTGTGGCTTTTGCTCTGCTCCATATGCAGCCTACCTATGTGCCACTTTGGACTTCACAAGTGATTGCAGAATGGTGGGGACAGTGCCCCATAATGGGAGGAGCACAACTGACGTGCCATGGTACCGGTGGTGCAGGGTTAACAAATACCTCAGGCAAAGTTTCCAGTTTCCTCTCTGGAGGGTTCCATTGACATCTCAATGTGCATAAACACACTGCTTAGACATAACGATTTGGTACGTGGGGCTGTGTCCAGTTCACATAAACATATCCAGGCTCCTGCACTTCAATACCCTACACCCACATCTACACTCTACAAGCCACAGCTACTCACCTTGTTTCTCATTTTCTGCTTCCTGCTCCCCAGAGAGCAGTGTCTGAAACTGGCTATGCCTTTCAGGGGTAGAGAATAGTTCCTGTGTGCCTGTCCCACTAGCCAACCCCACTGGGAGCCCCACATCTGTGTCTAGCTCCATCTCTTCATCTATTATTTTATCCTCCAGGTTAGGTCCTCTTTCTGCTGCCTGGTGCCCTGCTAAGTATGCATGGGAGTCTTGGTGGTGGTGGTGGGGTCACTGCCAAGGATAGCACCCAACCGTGTATAAAAAAAGCAGATCTTAGCTGAAGCACTGAAGTGACAGTTTTCCTCCTTTGCCTTATCATATGCCTGCCTCAGCTCCTTTGTCTTTGCTTTGCACTGCAGTGTGTCCCAGTCACAGACTTTTTCACATAAACATGAGAAATTTGCTGGTATTTATCCCATTTCCAACATGCCATGCAGCTGGGACTGAACAGACTCCTTGCCATATAAATTAATCAGACCCTACAACTCCTCAGAGATCTGAGAGAGCATTTGATGCAATAGCCATCCCCAGCCACCTAGGAAGATGGCACAAGACCATTCCATGCTGAACCAACCAGCGGGAAATGGAATTTAAAGTTCCCAGAGCTCACAAGGGGGAGAGGCGGATAACTTTACCTGGCTGCAGGACAGTAGAGCTCAAAGCACTGACCAGAGTGGATACATGGGATTTGTGGGAAACTTCCTGGAGGGCAATAACAGCAAACAAAATGCTCATGGAGTCCATGCTGCATGTTCCTTGACCATAAATGTCATGTCTGCACATCCCTTCCCTTACAGAGGGGGGTGTAAATCTGCAGGACTGAAATTGCAGATGAGGCAGGGATTTAAATATCTTGCACCTCATTTACATATTCCTCTGAGATGTGGCTTTCGAAGAGGGGTCATTTCAAAAGTGAAAGTGCCGTGTAGATGCTGGCACTTCCACAGGAAACCCTGAATTTCGAAGTCATGGTTCCTACACGGCACTGTCACTTTCAAAATGACCCCTCTTCAAAGGCGGCATCTTGAGGGAATATGTAAATGAAGTGTGGGATATTTAAATCCCCCCCTCATCTGCAACTTCGATCCCACAGGTTTACTTACCCCTCCGAAAGGGGGATGTGTGTAGACGTGGCCAAAGAGAGGGGAACAGAAAAAATGTCGCTTATGGGGATGGAAGCTTTTGCCACTGAAACTGGTCAGCTCCCGTGACAGAAATTGCATTGTAATGTATATACGTTCACTGCTTTTTTTGCCAAAACTTGGTAGCATAGAAAAAGCCTGACAGAAGGGGATTTTCTGTCAATATAGGTTGCTTCTACATTAAAGGTTTGTATTAACATAATTATACTAGTATAGTCTCTATAGTGTAGATATACTTTGGAATAAAGGAGAAGGAAGCAGTGGCTTTATTTTTTCCCTCGACAACATCAGCTATGCTGGTGGTGGCTTTTGCATTGGTCTGTTGTTGTTGTTGTTGGTTTTCTTTTTTGACAAAGTTATGTAGGTCAAACGCATGTTTATTTTCCCATGCCCCTAACTGATGGAGCTGTAGCCTGTAACATTCAAATGCAGACCAAACTTCATGCAAGTAATCCCAACAAAAGTCTAATAGAATGCCTTTTCTGACAAAAGTAAGTAGAACTTGATAGTGCATTTGACCATGTATGCAAATTGAGAGCATACCAAAAAGATCTCACAGCTTAATGCCTGCCAAGTTATGCCACATTCTCCTCTTTATGAGGCATGGCTTGCAGCTGTGCAGAATGCCTCGTGTGTGAAAGGCAGGGACCCATGAAAACGTTACAGCTAATTCCATGGGTCAGAAAAGCAGAAACAGCAGACCTGGTGGAAATTTTTTCATCCAAAAATACTTTGTGCCCACTCTCAACCATCCTGCAAAAAAGGGGTCCTTCATATTTTAAAATAAAAATATGTATTGAAAGTTTGTGTTGTTTGAACTGCTTCAATTTTTCCATAACAATAATAACAACAACAAAACATGAAAAGTGTTTTAAAGATGTATTTTTCAGACATTTCTGTAGGCAGCCATTACCATTTTCTCACTGACATCTAAAAGCCAGGCTGTGTTCATTGAGCTCAGAACACAAACTCTTACTGTGCCACTTGCTCTCTGCACCTGTCTGCCACTGATGATGGCACCTGGGATCTACAAAGGAGTTAATATTGCAGTGTTCAGCAAGAACGTATACAGATTTCTTCTGCTTTGCCATGGGAGCATACTGTACAGACAGCTATTCTGCAGCTTCTCCACTGCCAAACCACGTTCTCCATCTCTAATCAATTACCCATATTGTAAGTACGGAGAGGGACCAGGGGATCCAGTGGTATCACATATTGAATAGGTCATTTACTACCCTTTTGTCCTACTCTCACCCAAATCAATCTCCATGCTCTCAGCATACAGTTGCTCCTCCATATTGCATAACAGGAGGGAAGGTTAGGGCCTGTAGTTATTTCTTAATAGGTTGAAAAACAATTTTAACAATCAGAATTTTATTTCTCCAAAATTGTGGATCATCTCTGTGGCAAGATAAATGCACTGCTACACTGTGCAAGAGTCTCCCAAATAACATCTAAAAACTACACACTCAGCAGGGTCTTGAGCAGGGCTATCCCAAGGAGGGGATGGGGCCTAGGGCAACCCCAGTGTCCCAGATGCGGGACCGTGGGCAACCACCCCACATGCCGTAGGATCTGCCCCTCTCCCACTCCAATACCACCCTGTCCTCTCATCCTGTCCCCAACAAACCAGGCCAGAGAATTACCTGGGGCAGGACTTGCTGGTGGCAGGAGCATAAGGACGTTGCCTCCCCCAGCCCCCACTTGCTCACTGGAGAGGCAGTACGAGTGGCAGCCTGCTCCACTTTGCCATACTGTGCTCTCCTGGCCTGTTGAACCCTGTTTCTCTATGGGCAGCAGGGAGCAGAGGCTGCTTCCCACTGTTGTGGAGAAGTGGGGCTTAGTGAGCCAAAAGCAGGGCGGTGCAGAGCGGAGCAGGTTGCCAATGATACCACCCTCCACCCACAGGGCAGGGGTTTTGTCTGCTGTGGGGCCCTCAACAGCATGAGGCCTGGAGTGGCCTCTCCACCTTGTCCTATGGATGGGACAGCGCTGGTCCTGAGCAAAAGCTATGGCCAGTAATGTGCCTGTCATCATAGATGAACATACAACCTTCCTTTTTTATTGCACTGAGAAGAACACAAATCATCATGAGCACTTTAAATAGTCTCTAAAGTTGGGTTCATGGGAAGTTCAGCTCATGGGAATAAGGGGACTTCGAAGTAGGCGGGGTCCTTTCGAAAAGGAGCCCTGTTGGGACGTGCAGCGCGGCGGCAAGGAGCGTCAATTTCGAAGCGCCGCTGCCACCCGCATGCTAATGAAGCGCTGAATATGCAGTTCCGCGCTTCATTAGTAAACTTCGAAATGGCCATTTGCGTGGCCATTTCGAAGTTTGGGGCACGTGTAGACACGGCCGAGGACGTGTAGACATTATTCATTGAAATAGCCTATTTCGATGTCTCCACATCAAAATAGGCTACTTCGATGTAGGCTTCACGTGTAGACGTAGCCCTTGTCTGTATTGAGCTTAGAGAGTATGTTCTCCTCAGCTAAAGAGGTGGATGGTGGGAGGAAAGTCTAGCCACTGCCTCAAGCTGGGCTCCCCCATATGTGGCACACAGTAGAAGTCCTTAACAGTCTCTCTGCTCCTGGGCAAATATTGTCTCCCTTCACTGAGACCTATTTC
This sequence comes from Carettochelys insculpta, assembly GCF_033958435.1. Lineage (NCBI taxonomy): Eukaryota > Metazoa > Chordata > Testudines > Carettochelyidae > Carettochelys > Carettochelys insculpta. Next base: position 330,754,600 of record NC_134137.1, read on the forward strand.
ATATGCTGAAGCTCCCCTTCTCCTGGTGTAGCCTGTTCCTCAGATATGCCTAACTAGTGCTGGAATCCTCACTGGCCTTCCTATTGCGGTGTGTAGGATTGTCACATTACAGGGAGGAGTCATGTCATGATTTGTTGATTTTTCCACAATGCTACATTAATCATTCTAACTACAAATATACATTAAACATCTTGTCTCTTGCACAACAGCCAAATCATGCCAAGGGAGGATCTTCTCATGGAGGCATGATATCGGCACCGACTCTATGGCTGTGGCCAGACTTGGCCAAAACTTCGAAATGGCCATGATAATGGCCAAATTGAAGAATACTAATGAGGTGCTGAATTGAATTTTTGGAATATTCAGTGCCTCATTAGCATTAGCATGCTTCTGGCTGCAGCGCTTCAAAAGAGCCACTTTCGAACGCACATGGCTTGGCATGGCTACATGGAAGTCCTTTTCAAAAAGACTGTGCACATTTCGAAATCCCTTTATTCCCCTAATAAATTTGCTTTTAAGATGTGGCACTTCCACGCTTGCATTTAATCAAACTTCTGAATTTGAGCTTGATGCTATACTCATCACGTAACTGCGATTTTGCATTCCCCCATGTAGCTGTGCTGAGCCGCGTGCATTTAAAAACAATGCTTTTGAAACGCCGTGGCCAGAAGTGTGCTAATGCTAATGGTCTCAAACTTTATTGGTTGGTCCCATTTTGCACTGATTTCAGCAAAGTTAACTCCATCCCACAATTCAGTGATTACCTTCTGCAAAGGATAAATAACTTACGAGCATGGCTTGGACTAGTAAATTACCTGAATGTTATTGACCTCACAAAGGGTTATTAACAGATCCCTTTATCCCTGTTCTCACAATAGAAAACTCTCAACCCCTTGGAGCATTTCCAGTTGGACACTATGACATTGGGGCCTATGGGACCTCAGCAACTTTACAGCAGCTCATGAATGATTTCCATCCTCATCATCGGTATGCTGCTCCCTGCATAGATATCATTGTCTTTTACAGTCCTATGTGAGGAAACCATCAGCAGCATTTGACAGAAGGGTTAAGGCCCTTCAAGAGGTCTCCCTCTCACTGCCAGCCTTTGAAATGTAGGCTAGTTGTGACTAAGGTAACCTATTAGTGATCTGCATCACAGCCTCCTGAAAACAGAGACCAATAAGATACAAATCCTAATGGCATTCCCAATTCCCTGGATGAAGAGGCCGGTTAGATGTTTTCAAGGCTTAGCAGGGTATTAGTAAATGTATGATTTCTACTCGATTCTGCTTCCTTACGGACAACATAAAACGTAACAGCTCAAAGAAGATCTGAAGGAATGGGAACTGTGAAGCAGCTTTTAACAACCTGAAAGAAGAAATGTGCATAGTGCCCATGCTCTCCAGACCCAGTTTTTATCGGGAATTCATACTGCACACAGGAATTACTTACTAGTAGCTTCTTTTCCTTGATCGTGGGTTGCGCTCCCCCTAAGCCAGCCCCACTCTCTAAAAGGTTCAAATCCACATATAATGAGGTGGTACCATATGTTACTGCCCTAGAGGTTTTTTTTTCAGGGTGCAATGCCAAGCAGCAAATGATGATACCAATGCCAAGGATATTTCTCCAGAAATGGGAGCTGGGATGACCCACTGCAAAACAGGAATTCCAGCTTTACGGGTGAGGTCTCTGAGGGGAAACACCTTCACCATAGTCAGGGCCATCCTAAGGCAACCCCCACCAGTACCCCAGGTGCAGCTCCCAGGGCAACACTCCCCCTCAGTGCCCCAGGCCCCACCACTCCTCTGCTCCACTTCTCCCTACCTATACCTGCTTCCCCCAGCAACAAGGCTGTGGGATTACTGGGGGCTGAAGGTCATGTGCAGTGGCAATAACAGCAGCAGGGGGTTCACCCCCACTCACCACACAGGCAGCAGGAGCAGCAGCTTGCTTTGCTCCACACCACTACAGAGAAGCGAAGTGGGCCAAGAGGGTGGTGCAGTAGACCAGGCTGCCGCTCCCACCACCCATGTGCTGAGTGCAGGGGAAAGGAGAATCCCTCTTGTGGCTGCAGCCACCACCATGCACATTCCCTGGCACCAGGTAATTCTCCCCTGACCCATCCATAGGATGGCTAGGGGGAGGCAACATGTGGCCCCCAAAAGTGCAGGTCCTGGGGTGTCCGACTTACCTCATCCAATGGATGGGATGGTTCTGACCATAGTACAGAAGAAGCTTTTCAGGGCTCATCTAGTTAACAAGACAAACCTGAAAGGCTTGCTTCCCTGATGAAGGTAATATAAAAGAGAAAAGCTTGCCAGCACAAGGAGAGACAACTAGGGAGAAATGGGTGTCCCCTGGAGTCCACTGATTCTAGGGGTAAAACACTGAAGACAGGCACGGAAGTTGCCATTCCTGTGATAAAAGAGATCAGGTGCAGAGTGGGGTTCCCAAAAGGAGGGGGCTTAGTCCTGATTACAGGTACTAAAAGGACATGACTGATAAACTGAATCCCAACGAGGTGACTGAAAGACACCCTTCTTTTTCACTCATACTCTTCCTGTCACTAGAGAGGGAAAGAGAACCACCTTTTTTGTTTGTTTGTTTGTTTTGAGAACTTTTGTCTCCCACAAGGAGGAGAAGAAATCTCCAAGTGCCAGAGAACAGAAGGAACCTCCAAATCAAGGGGCCCTCTCTCAATCACAACTTGTTTTCATGTTTTAACTTGTGTTTATTTTCTTATCCATTTTCCTATGCATTCGTTTTCCAGACAATTGCCTAATTTTGGATTAAAATGTTAAATAAGATTCCTTGTGAGTAAATCCTTTATGTTTAAGAACATGGACCACCAGACTAGCTAGGATGTTCACCAAACCCAGAAACATATGCTGAAGTCCCACTGAATCCATACAATTAAATGTTTTGTTGAACTGGAGCCTTTGAATCTGACCCTTCAGTCTCTTGCATAAAAGTAGATCTTGTTGTCCTTACTGAATGGCAATGGCTATACTAGTGAATTTTGTCAACAAAACCGGAGAATGTCCACACACAAAACGCATTTTGTTGACACTGTCAAAAAAAGTCGGCACTTACACTGTCAACCTTCTGCCTCTCCCAGGTGAGGAAGAGTGCCTTTTTTGACAGGTTCTGTGTGGATGCTCTGGGGTGGGGGACTTTCTCTTGACAGACAGGGCATCCAGGACAACGGGCAGCACTGTCTGATGTGTTTCTGGCTGCCTGTTCTGTCGAGAGAGCAGCTGGTCAGTCCAGCTGCTCCGTCAACAGAGCAGAGTAGTCTTCTGATTGGCTTTTGTGTGGGCTGCACTCTGTCAACAGAAGTTTTTTCAGGAAATCTCTTCTGACAGTGACGTCTGTCACCAGATCGCTGGAGTGAAACAGTAGCCTAAGGCTGCGTCTACGCTATGAGATAAAATCGATTTTATTAACATTGATTTTTTAACGCTGGGTTTTATCCATTCAGTTTTGAGCATCTTCACCTTCCCACATGCTCCCCACAAAATCCATTTATTGCTGTCACACACAAGTAGCTTAAATTGAGATTAAATCAAGTGCTGTACCAATGTATTGCTGGAACCTATCCCAAAGTTCCCTGAGGCCCGCAGCATTCCAGCCCCCCAAGTAGATGTGCGTATTTGATGACATCTTCCCACATTGCATTCCCCTCTTTCCCCTGCCATGTTAAACAAACATCCCTTTTTCCAGACAGGGTCTTGCCTGCCTTCATAAGAGTTGTGCTTTTTATAATTGAGGAGCTGAGAACAGTGGGGCATTGCGGGGCACATATGGGACACATCTGGAAAGCTCATGAATTTGATTTAAAGACGTGGCATGTCCTCACTACCTTTCATTTGGAATTTTAAATTTTAACTGAACGATATCTGTCAGGTTACTACGATATTAGGATTTCGGTATTATGTCAGTTTTAGCGCTCCATAAATCAAGCTAATGGAATTTACAGTGAGGACAGGCACTTGGAAGAATCAGGCGAACTGACTAAAAATCGATATCTTGTAGTGTAGACACAGTTTAAGTAACAGTTACTCTTTGTGGGAGTAAAGGTGCAGGGTTAGGCCTTTTGAATAGTGTTACCCTAAGTATAATCACTATTTTGCTGAAATGTCAGGTTCATCCTGAAAAAGCCTAACACACATTACTGAGTGGAGAAACCTGTACCAAAAATATTTTTAATTAATATCAAATTTTGAAAGTGGGCAAAGACCACTGAATGTCCAACATTTTTTGACGAGTATTGTACTTTGGGCTAAGCTGCTGGGTTTCTGTAGAAGAATAATTATTGTTCAAATGAAGTTTTTCATATTTAAAAATGGTCAGTATTTTCCCTTCTAATTAGCAAACAAGTAACTTCACTACAGCTGGCTGAATAGTGAAAACAATTATTCACTGAAAATTATTCAACCAGTAGTAAATCTATTCAACTACTATTGCTGCTAATAATAATTAGAAAAGCTGTTTATGAATTCTTTGTTTCAGGACAATTGCCAAAATGTGTTGGATGAATTATTTCCAAGGAATAATGTGACTAGTTCTAGACAGCACAGAAATGTTTGTTCAAAGAAAACAGTATGATGTTTGGATTAATACTAAGGAAACAAACAGCAATACCTCCAGCAACTCTTAGAAAAAATATACACATCTGGATTTATAATAATTTCAATATGGGTTTTAATGCCGACATTTCTTTAATCTTCAATATATAATCAGTTCATGACCAGAATCTTTCAGTGACTGTCATATAACCATATGCTATCCCTGATTCATAAACTTTTAGAATGTTTCAGTGTTGGGGCTCAGGATTAGAATTAGGATTAGATTTGAATTTGGGATTTTCTGGAACCGAAACTGCTGGTTTTAACAAAAGATCATTCCATGAAGTGTGTGTGTGTGAGTGAGAGAGGGTCTCCCATGGGTTAATATCGTGGCTCTGCTTGCATCTTTTGCATAGAGCTTTAGTTTGCAAATGGAAGAGACAAGCGTCCCTCTGCTTTTGGTGTATTTTAATCCCTGTGTTTTGCCTACTTGTGTGGGATGTGATACAGTTCACAAACATTTGCTTGGAAGAGTTGCACCAGCTTTGTGTGTGTATTTTTTTTTAAATTTTCAAATACAAAAGTGTTATAATCTCCTGACGTAGCTAGTCACTTTGTAACATTGCCCCCCCCCCCCACATGTCACACGATCCTATGCTGACAGGCATTCAGAACGAGGGAAACAGGTTTAAAGGGGAAACTGCGGTGCTAGGGGCATGCTGCTACTGACCTTCATACGCCCTTTATCAACTGTAAAGACTACATTGCAAAAGCAAAGTCCTTGCCCCCTAAACGACTATTGGGCTTGACAGCCAGTGTTTTCTTTTTACATGTAAACTCAGTTTCATGGGGACGGGGGAGGGCAGGTGTTTCTGCCTGTTGCTACGACTGAAGTTTCCTAATTTCCTTTCTTCAGTAAATCTTTTAACAAGGGCTTCATCAGAGGGACCTTTGCCGGCTTTGTTTATTCTGAGTATGTCTTGGTGTTGCCCTCCCTCGGTTTTTGCAATTCGCAAGTAGTTGGCAATCGTTCTACAAGACATAGAGAGGGTTAACACTTTCTCCACTCGAAGAGTATATATTTAACATGCGAGCGTATTTGATGTTCATTGACAGAGCAACAATAGGAATGATCTTGCTTTATGTACCAGTTACAAGTTTAATATCATTATATTGCATGCAATATTAGTTTTTATTAGTCGCCATTAACAAGATGCTTTCTACTTGAATTCTCATTTACTTGTTCAATGCAAAAATTATCTTCGTAAAAGAGAAAAACACGTCTCAAGTGTCAGCTATATTAAATTAAAGAACTGTTTACCCTTCCTAAAGAAAGCATATGTATCTAAATAGGCATCTTTTCCCGTTTGCATAGTAGATTGGAAATTAGCATTTTTGTTCATTTTCCCATGTATGCACAGCGCCTGGAAGAGTAATACTCCATGCATATCAGATCAGCCAGCCTACAATTTTTATGCAATATATTATTTGGCAATCTAAAATTTGTAATTTGCATGAAATTGCTTAATTAAAATACAGTCACTCAGGGTATTAATTTCTCTGTCTGGCAGTTCAATGTACTAAAGGCGGGCTACAGAAAATGTGAAATCCTGTCAGATGTAACAGTAAAATATTAACCCCCCCCACCCAAAATCCACTTCTAGCAACAAAGTGGCAGAACGATAACGCCTTTGCTCTGATTCCGGGTTCAAATGTGAGTATGGGTTCACATGCAAAACGAGGAGGAAATTTACAAGAGCTAGTCTGGCCTTTTGCCAATAACTCTGCTTTTCGGACTTTTATTTATTTATTTATTTTTGGCGAACCTCCCGTCCAACTTCTTTCTCTATTTATTTTTCTCCCTCCTCGGAAAGAAGGAAGAAAAAAAAAACCTTTCTCAAACTCAAATCCCGGACTATTTTCGGTAGCTTGCTTTTCAGTATTTGAAATCAGCAACCCTACTGATAAAATGATCCAATCAGTCCTTCCCAGTTGTCAAGACAACAGTACATAATTGTACCAGCTCTTTTCATTGCAGCTAGACATTTCATAAATAGGTAATTCTCTAATTGATCCAGCCAAGCCTACTTTGCATATCGTGCCAAAATAGGTAAGCCCGGTTTCTATTCCAGTAGAACAGGAACTTTCTGCAAAGATATGCAGATGAGCTTTATTTACAGCTTGCAGGAAGGTGCGGGGGGGAGGGAAGGTGGCTGTGTTTCTTACTGAAACAACCCTAGAATGGAAAAAGAGTGGCTGGTTTTATATATCAAAAATCACACGTGCATGTGGCACGTTCTAAGTACAGGGTAAGGCGTATCATTATTTAACTCCTAACAGGCATATATCCGAGTGTGAGACACGCGCATATTTGGAACGACCTGGTTGCAAGAGGCTGGCAGGCACCGAAGTTGCAGTGGGTGCCACGCGGAAGTGGCACGAGAGAGCTGAGTTTAAATCGGTCGTGCAGGAGAGCACCTGGGGCTTTGCCCGTCTTCGGGGAGAGAGAAAGGGGGAGCACATCATCGTGGATTTTCTGAGGCTTTGCGTTAGCAAATTGCCTCCCTGTGTTCCTGAGCTGAATTAAACATACAAGTTACTGATCTCCACCACTTAGGGAAACCCTGTCTCCAAGAGGGAAAGGGGGACATGGTCGCAGGCACCGGCACGCGAGGTTTCAGCAACACGCATCTTTAGAACAGCTCCCGCGCCTCGACAACAGCGGCGAGAATCAATTGTTTGCCCAACGAAAGGGAGAAAAATCCCTGGTAGCAATTCAAATGCGAGTATCAGGCTCTTTGTTCTGGTTAGACACTCGCATATCGTTGTGGGTTTATCAGTAATTAAATGTACGCCTCGGAAACCTGAAGAGCGCACCCGTTTTAAAGCCAAATACCTCCAGCATAGGGGGGAGCTGGGGAAGTCATTCCTCGAAGTGAGAAAGCTGGCAGGAAGGGCTGGCTCGGTTTCCCTCCCTCCCCTAGTTGCAGTTTGTTGAATGCCTCTCTCGCCTGCAATTCCTCCTCTTTTGTCTTAACTATCAAAGGCTCTGCAGCCGTGTTAACGTTTTAATAATTTCAAAAGGCACAAAAGCCGGGGGAAGGGGAGCGCGAAGACAGGCGGGAGCCGAGTGGGACGTCTGCGGCTGGAAGAGTCTTTCTTACACGGCTGCCTAGTGCTGGATAGGGGGGCTGGATCCGCGCCACTCTTGTACCATTCACCAGTCTACAAAGGCACCCGCGGTGATGCGGGCTCAAGGCCTAATTAAGACCCTTTAACAGACTGCAAGTCTAAAGCGCGGCGCGCGTTCAAGAGCCGCCGCTCATAAGCGAGGGAGAGAGAAAAGGAGACACGCGCCCGCAACCGGCTAGTCGCCAGCGGAGGCGGACGGCTGCAGCGTGAGCCTTTGCTGCCCTCACCAGCCTCCCAGCGTAAGCGCGCCACCCAGTCTGCGGCGGAGTTAATTGGCTCTTTGATGTCTCGGGGAAGGTGCTGGTGGAAGGAGACTAGGCCCCCTTTCCGCGCAGGTCCGCTGTTTATCTGTTCTTAACAAAAACCACAGAGCCTCCCCCCTAGCGGAGCCCACTGACCTCCCCCCTTTCAGCCACCTCCCTGTCTCCCCCTTGCCCTCAGCTGTCCCCCTGTCCCCCGCCCCCATCACCTCGCTGTTCTCTTAGATCACGGCTCTTTGGCGGGGTCACGGGGGGGGGGGGGGTGCGCGCGGGGCGCGCGTGCGTGAGTGTGTGGCGGGGACTAATTTTCACTTGCTAATTTCCCAGCAGAAAAAGAAAAAGAAAAAGTGGGAGTGCAGCGGGCTCCCTGCTGCCACTGCTGATCAAATGGAACAACAAGGGCAATGCCTGCTAATATGGGAAGCTATTTAGTGGCACGCTGCCTTTTGAAATGATGATGATAATGGATTCAGTCTGCTCATTAATGGAGCCAGAGTGCTCATTAGAGTGAACAAACAAGCCAGGTTGTCAGCACTGAAAATGCCAAGTGCTTGTTTCCATTTTATCTGATGAGTCTAGAGACAGTGATTTTACCATTTATTTCCCCTTTCTGCGCTTGACCCCAGAGCTCCCCCCAGCATCAAAGTCCCTCGTCTGGTGGAGCCTGTACATTTGTAGCATCTCCCCGGCTCATCACGGCTTCAAGGTCACGGGCGCTAAAAGAGCAGCCGTGCTAAGGGGTTGTGTGTGCGTGTGTTACAGTTGCACATGGTTTTGCAACCAATAAATCCTGGGAATAAAAAAAAAAAAGGTGGGGGGAGACAGGCTGAAGTGTGTGCCATCGCTGTTAGTGGAGTGGGAAGTGTTTTCCTTGCAAATCCTTTAGAACCCAATTAGCTAATTTGTAATGTAAACTTCCCGACAGATCTGTGGTCAGATCTGCTCGCCAGGGCCTGATCAAACCGCGCCGCCCACACGAGAGAGACAGAGAGAAACGACAGCTCGAGTCTCCGTACCCCCTCCACCAGAGACAACCACCAGCCCCCACTGGGGCAGGAGAGGGAACTGCGGGATCTGACTGGGCTTTTCCTGAGACAATGCCCCCTCCCCCTTTCACTTCATTGGTTCCGCCAAGTGAGGGGTGGGGGGACGAAGCCCCCTGGGTGTCAGGGGGCAGCCCAGTGAAAGCCAGGGCCCTGAGGAAAGCAGGAGGGGAGGAGCTGCCCTGCTCCCAAAGAGGCCTGGCCTCCTGTGTGCTGTAAAGAGCTCTCTGTAAGGCTGGGTCTGAAGCACATGACAGGGCTGTTATTCATCACTGGGACCTGAAGCCTAAGGAGTTTCGGCCAGGATGAATTGGGCACCTAATGTATAAAGGAGGTTCTTGTGTGAGCTGAGTGTTGGCCTTTCTTTAGGAAGGTGCCTTACTAAGAAGGAACCAAAACTTCACAGTCAAATAAGAAGGAGAGCAGGATGTGGGATCAGTGGTTTTTAAGTTCAATTAAATGATGTCACTTGGTTAGATGTAGTAACTGATACGTGCTCACCTGTTTGCCCAGGGTTGCCTCAGTACTTTTCTGGTCAGTTTGGAAACATAATAAAACTTACTGCATGGGATGTGGAGCCAGGTCATCAGTTTTTTTATTCTTCAAAAGACAACAAAGACAATAAATAACTATGTTGAAAATTAACTACCTTCCCCCTGGAGTATTAAATAAATGGAGAAATGCTGGTGAGTTGTAGAAACTATGAAAGTTATCTCTTACAGCACAAGTGACTGATGGGTAGGCCTTTTGCCTCAAAGGTTAGAGTGCTCACCTGTGGAATTCTAACATGTGGCTCTTATCAAAACATTTTAATTGATGCAGTTGCAAATAGAAACAACTATACTAGTAATGATGCTACTGCCATTGCAAAACCTTATAGCTATAGTCTCTGAAGTCTCATGAGCTTCTGTGGAAACACATCTTTCTGAAATCCTTAAGCATGCATCGTTACTAGGGATGTAAAATCCCATTTAATTAACCAACTGCTTACATGTTAAGTTTAATTGGTTACTCAATTATATGGGAGGGCAGCAGAGGGCGAGGGTGGTGGGGAAGGTGTGGCCAGGCTGGAGAATCTCTGTTGCAGTGCTCCCAGGCTGGGCCTGTAGCCGATGAGGGCTGCTTCCACCGCACTGGAGTGCCCCCACCCGCAGCGGGCCCTGTAGTGCTGGAACAGCTCCCAGCCTGTGGTGGGCTGCTTCAGCCCCACTGATTAAGCAGTTAATAGTTACTACCCCAAACTGTTACCACATAAATATTAGGTATACTCAGTCAATAGTGGCAAAGGCTGAAATATGTCCTTTACCACTTCTGAATCACTCTAGAAACTTAATTCCATGTGATTATAAAACTTAAAATTTTCCAACTAAAATATCCTTTTTTCCTATTTTTCCCCAAGCAGTCGGTATAACTAAACAATGGCAGCCAGTGCTGTTCTGTTTCTGAAGAAAACGTGCACATTTGTTTTTGACATGAGCACCCACCTTTTTAGTAAAAACAAAAATAATTCCTGTGGTATCTTATAGACTAACAGATATTCTGGAGCATAAACTTTCATGGGCAAAGACCCACTTCATCAGATGCATGTGTATCGTTGCCCATGAAAGCTTATACTCCAATAAATCTGTTAGTCTATGAGGTGCCACAGGACTTCTCATTGTTTTTGCAGATACAAACTAACAAGGATACTTGTCACCTTTTTAGTATGAGAACAGGTTCCTGTAAATCACTGGCCTTTAGGTTTAAAGAGGTCTGATTCTAGCAAATCCTATTTTTCCATTATCTAATCTTACAGTAAACACACAGTCAAAGTTCAGGTTATTGCATGGATTCACTTGAACTTGGTTGTTTGAAGGAACCAGAAGTAGGACTAGAAGCTGTATAGTTAGGATTTTATATTCACCTTCAAATTGTTGCCTAGTGTAGAAACAAAAATCCACAAAAAAGCTTTGATAGGAAATTTGTGGACACAAAATATGTTCTAACATACCACTGCTGGTTCACAAAACCAGCAGTAACTCAAATAAGTAATTTTGTGGTTTAAATCCAACATTCTTTATCCCTCTATTCACTATGTTCCTGTAGATTAATGGTTGAAGCTGCAGTATTTTAAATGTTCTGCATTCACTGAACAATTGGACCACCAGATTAGATCTTCTTCAACAGATTTCCACATCAAAGAGACATTCAAAGGAGTTCCATATTAGTTCTGTCTTCAACTCCACTCACAAGAGTTCACTCTGAGTTGTAGACATTTATCTGACATGATTGATAAATTTGGGTGATTATTTTACACCCTCTCTGGAGATCCACATTGATCCCAGCAACTGTAGATCAATTGAATAACACAAGACATATGGACGGCTCAGAGAGTCAGAAAAGCAACAGTGGTTCAAAAGCTCCTCGGTCACTTGGCAGTGCTGCTAGCTTCAGCTGTGTTTAGCTAGATATCAGCATTCATCAATACATACATACAGGCCTAGGCATCTGTTTCCATAATTTCATGTTTAAAAGTACATGCATGCAACTTGTGTGCACAATTGCAATTGAATTAGGACATACAAAAGTTCACCCAGAAGTCTAACTGGTCATTTCTTCATGTAGTTACATGTCTGGCAACTGTAAATGCATATGAAATTGTGAAGTGCTGGGGCATAATTTTACTAGTTAAATCCTAATGGGGGGTCTATTACCAAAACACCTGGGAAACTGCCCCTTTGAGAAAAGTTAAGTTAAAATGTACCTTATTTCTAATTTTGATAGCTGTATTGGGCTATCAACATTTCTTTATTACCCTTGAAGTTTCCATATGGACATCTGTCCTGGGGTCTTAAAGTTGTTTATCATGCTTTCCAGTAGAAGTCTCCAAAGCAGCAGCAGCAGTAGCAAGGAGGAGGGAGAATTATTCTTAACTTCCGAGTGTAGGACAAGAAGCAATGGGCTTAAATTGCAGCAAGTGTGGTTTAGGTTGGACCTTAGGAAAAACTTCATAACTGTCAGTGTGATCAAGCACTGGAGTAAATTACCTAGGGAGGTTGTGTAATCTCCATTGTTGAGGATATTTAACAGCAGGTTAGATAAACATCTGTCAAGGTTGTCAGATAGTGCTTGACCCTGCTATGAGTGCAAGGGATTGGATTCGGTGTCCTCTGGAGATTCCTTCCCTTTCTAGCCGTCTTTGGTTCTGTGATTTTATGATTCTTTAAATGGTACCCACCCAAAGTCCATTATTTCTCTTCATTCTTCTATAGCTGGTAAATGAAGCTTGGGGATGGATGTCAGGGAAGGTGGTGCTTCTCTAGGTTTCCTTGCCCAAGAAGCAATTGCAGAATCCTGCTGGGTAGACTTACCACTAGGAAGAGAAGAGTGAATAGGATGCATGACATGAAGACAGCTGCCCCAGCTGACACTTCTGAAATGGTAGTCAGCAGGGGTAAACTGCTCCTCCTTTACAAGGCAATTGATGTGTGACCCCACACCCAAAAATCTGTTTATTTTTATTATTATTTGTTTGTTTATCTAGGGTGACTTACTAGATGTTAGTCCTCTTGTTCCCTTCTTGCAGTGTTCACTCTAGTCATAGATCTAGAGTAACCCTTACAGCCCCTATGCACAGGCTGAAACACTCTTTGCAGAGAGCTTTTCTAATGGGCTGATAGCTCATTTGCATGAGCCTCCCCCAGCATTTCACCTCTATAAAGCTATCTAGGTTCTGATTGCAGGTTCTGATTGTAGGTTCTGATTGATGTAGGAGCTTCATCCTCCCTCACAGTGAGACCAACCCCTGTACCCTTCAGGACTGGGTAACATGCAGGGGACCCATGTGACAGTAACATGCGCAGCTGCCCCTTACTGCTGAATATCAGAAGGTCAGGACTGGACTTTTAATGTACGCACGTGCAGTTGGGGAGTGTAACAGAAACCTACTTACTGGATGACCTCAGTCTATATAGGTAGACCCAGATATAGCTAAAAGAGGCACTTGATTGGAAGTCAGATTAAATGACAGAGACCAGTAATTCCTGAAAGATTCCTACACTTACAAGTGAGCTCTTAATTCTAACAACTATTGTATAATTATTGTATAATTGTTAGAATGCGGTGAGCTGTCTCCTGTTCTCAGCTCATCACACAGTTTCCATAAGCATAAATGGGAATTCTGCTTACTGCCTAAGGACAATATATGGCCTTGTGTCTTTAAACTCCTGCTCCGTTCCTGAACGAGCCACATAAATTTACAAAAAATGTCTGCTGGTAAAATAAATACATGGAAAATGTAACTATATAGCAACGATATAATGTTAAATACAGTGTAAAGATAATATTTGTTTAAAAATATATGTATGACTTGAGCACATACTATTTTGGCTCACTATGACTGCTAAATATGAAGTGTTCCTTCTTCTTTAATACAAATCTTTGCAAATCCTATTCTATATTAAGCTTTTAAAATAAAACCATGAATAATTCAGTCACTTAAAAGATGCAGTTCAGAAAACTGTGCAGGGTAGCTCTTGTGGAAAACTTTTGAGAATAAGAACCTGATAATACCTGTGAAGATTTATGGTCTTTTTTAATGTTAGCTGTTTAATGGATAAGACCCAGTATATGTTTTGAAGCAAGGCATTACCAAAATGTCTGTGTGACAATCATCTATACATTAGCATTTTATTTGTGTATGTCCTTTGGGCCTTCTAATTAGATTATGCCATTTATTTCATGTTATAGTTATTTTCCTGATTATTGCATCTTATAAGTAATATCTTTAAAGTAATATTTTTTCTTTGAAAACTTGAACATAATAGTGAAGACACCTGATGGTTTCCTTGTAATATGAAACTGAATTACTTCAGAAGACATGAGATATACTCAAACTAGAGTTCATTTAATATAATAGCTTTGTGTTAATTCAGTTTTCTATAAAATTGTTGTAACTTACAAATGTGATTATCTGTAAAGAATTAGATATTTTAGCTTTTGCTTTTTTGGCGTTCACTTGTTACACATGGGCTTGTCAAGAAGCTGGCTACAACATGCTGATTCTCAAGCCCTCACGTAAATGAGAATACCCTAATGGTGATATTTTTAAAGGTATTTTGGCATAGCTAAGTGTCTCCTTGGATTTTCAAAGCCATTTGTCTGAATCCATGAAATCAATGGGAGTTGGGCACATAGGGACTTTTGAAGATCCAACTGGTGCCTGTCTGCATCTTTAGGTGCTGAAATCAATGATTATAATGATTATAGCCAATGGAGAAGTGGGAGAGCAGAGAAGAGATCCAGCCCTGTTCCTCATACGCCCTCCATCTCTGGGAAGGGACAGGAGGTTTGCACAGGAGTTGGTTTCTGGCTTTGTGCTGTTGGAGGGCTTCTTCCCACACTCACCGCATTCTCAGCTGTAGCCAGGCTTGGTCTGCACTAGGCAGGTAAATTGATTGCAGAGATGCAATTGTAGCTACAGCAATTGTGCAGCTAGACTCGACTTGTCTCCAGTTGACTTACCTGGCCATCTTCACAGAAGGAGGTGCAATGTCAAGGAGTTCAGGGGTTGACTGCTAACCACAGATAGTTTGATTTTGTGCATCTCTACCAGGTGTATGAAATTGAATTCTAGAAGGTTGATCCTAACCTGGTCAATCTTCTGCATAATGTAGACATACCCCAGATTCCAGCACATTTGCACTTGTCAGATGGTGCAAATGGGCCTGGACGAAGAGAGACAGTTTGGGTTATCTCACTTACACAGGTATAAGTCAGGGTAAAATCACTGAAGTCACTCTACTGCACTGGTATAGTATTAGAATACACCAGAGTACAATGAGTACATCAGAGTACAATATATATTATGGCATATTTTTGTGTACTTTCTATATAGCCAAAACACATAAGGATTTATAATCATTTTTGAAATATAAAATGATGGTTCATTGTCAATACAGAGACTTGATACCAGAATACTTCTTTAGTTTTGTCAAAGGGCTGCATTATTGGCATGTAACTGGAGCAGAAAAACATTCTAGCTCAGAAACATTCTGTATATTCCCTACATATTAGAAAATGTCCATTATTTCCCAAAAGACCCATATGGTTCCCATTTCATTATTATTGCTTTATTGGCCAGTCTGGTGTTTGAAGTATAGATTTGTGGTGCTCTGAATAATGTACAAATTACATATTACACAGCGTGCCAAGTTTTGGGGGGACAGCAAGGGATATTGTGTTGGGATACTAAGAGTAGTCCAAATGGAATTTACAACACTGTAACTCTTTAATACTAATTTCAGAGTAAAGATAACACATTTATTAATTTAAGCCAAAATCTTGCCATTGAATCCATGCAAGCAGCCCTTACAGAGCCCAGTAAAACTAATATTCCATGTTCTGCATGGAAGCAAGGGTACTCTTACATAGCTCTTGTTGCAGGATCAGTCCCTTATTGATGGATTTTAGCTGTAAAATTAGACAAGCAGAAGTAAGATAAAAGGGAATCATTCTTGGGCAGGCAGTCACAGTTACTTGCAAGCTTAAATTTCTAATGTAAGTAAGAGTTTGCTTAAATTGTCTCCAACATTTGTACACTGCATCAAGATGCTGAGTGCTACTGACTCATTTTTCTAGCATTTTGCAAGATGATGCAACTTGGATATTTTGTACCACGATGTTCACCTGTATATTATGGCCTACTGATAAAATGCCTTCCTTGCTTCTGATTCATGTCAGATAATACTCCACTGTGATTATAGCACTCATTAGCTAAACATAAGGCATTTTGTAACATAGGATTAGGGTGACCAGAGAACAAGTATAAAAAATAGGGACTTTTTTGGGGAGTGAATATAATTGTGCATATAAGAGAAAACCCCTTACATCAAAAACGTAAGATGAAGTAAGTGGAGAGATGTTAAGTGACTTGTCCAAAGTCACTCAGTGAGTCTGATATACAGTAGAAATACAAGATCGTTTCTTGACTCACAATCTTCTGCTCTAGATAGAAGCCCTTTGAAGAAATTTAAGGTTAATAATTTTGAAAAGTACTTTTTATGCCAAATACATATGACTGTATCTAAGGCTATTTGTATACTAGAGGTTTAGTCAACAAAATGCCAGGGGACCATCCAAATTCCTAAGAGGTTTGTCAATAGTACATCAACTGAAAGCAGAACTATTGTTGACAGCCGTATCCTGCTCCCCATGAGGCATAATGCATCGGTCGACAGAGATCTGTCAACAGAAAGCCAGTCTGGACATTCTGGGAGTCCCTCTGTGTTTCCGGGTGGCCATTTTGTTGTTAGAGCATCTGGGCAATCCGGCCACTCACTGTCGATGGAGCAGATCGCTCTTGTGATCCACTTGGCAGTTTGGCTGTGATCTGTTGACAGAAGTTTTGTTGGAAGATATCTTCCAACATAAACTTCTGTTGGCAAATGGCAGTAATCTAGATATAACCTAAGGGTGAGTAGGTCAATTGGTCATAGGATAAATAGCCTTATAGCCAAACAATCATTTTAAGTTGAGCAAAGAGAATTAATATAAAATAGTTTTCTGTAGTTAAAAATGATTTCAAATACTTATTCCATTTCTCAGTTTTCAGAGGCATTGCATTAAATGAGAAACCTCAGTCAGTAGCTCCTGCATTTGCCTGTTTCTGGTGTTAATTATCTTTTGTTTGCCCTTGATAATCCTGAGGTTGGTATGCAGATAATGAAGGCTGCAGAATCAACTCAAAGTGTAAAAAACAATGGCATTGTCAATTCTGCATCACAACACTTTATAAATTATGAATGTTATCCACATTAAGAAGAGTGGTAGACTTTTAAAATTACTTCCATGAATAGATTAAATTACAAGTATTATTACATTTCATTTTATTAAGTGCATCTTAGTAGTTATTAGAGCAAATGAACATGTTCTCTCAATTACATAATAACATTAGAACTAAAAATTATGCATAGACACTCCCAAATGCATAATGTAGCATTGTATATTAATCACCCCAAACAATATTTTTCAGTTTATATGAATACAATTGTTACCTATTGAACAGTAACAATGTTATTGGTTTATTAAAATTCAGTTCAAAGAATTATCTTTTTGATAAAAGCATTGATTCCTTTTGTATATTTTAGTAATTTCAGTTCTCAGAAAATGTAAGAGACTTTTAATTATTTCATTTTAGCAGCCTAATTATAATAAGATAACTTTCTCATATTTCGTCCCTTTATATCCACTTGGTAAATCAATACAATATGTATACAGTATGTATTAAGGTAATCTAAAATACCTTTAAGTTTATTTTATTTTTCAGCAAATGGTCATTATTTCCATCATTTGCGTTTCAAAGTTTAGTTGTCCCTTTTAAACTATTTGCAGACGTATTTATATGTTTTTGCTACAACTACTGTAAGAAAAACATACATTCATTTATGTGAATGGAATAATATCATTTTTAGGACAGCAACTAGACGAACATAGAAAGAAAGGCTCTGATTCTGCACAATTTAAATGAAAGGTAAAACTCTCACTATATTGAATGGAAACAGGACTGGACTATAATCAATACATAAGCATTGTTATATTTGTGTAGTCATCTTGAACAATTGCCTAATATTTTAACATCAAGATTTTCAGCACCTTCTTTTTGCATTCTCAGATTTCTGTTATGATATATCATGCATGTGCATCACTGTGCTGGCACTTAAAATGGTTCTAATATTATTATAGGTGACTAACTTTATATCAATAAGTACAGTAGTTTCTATACTTTAATTAATAATGAGAAATTCCCAGGCAACACTGCAAGTTATAAGGTAATAGGCAAGATTTTAAGCATGATCATTAATCATTAAGAACTAAGATTTTTGTTTTCTTTTACAATATTAGCAGTTTTCCTTTTAGGCAAGACATAGAATATTCTTATTTGCTTTAGTTAAGCTTTTCTGAAATTTGTTTGTATTTAACATAGCAGTTGTCAATATCATTGTCAGTCTCTGCTGCTGTGCAAAATGATGCTGCTCATTAGGTTGATAAGTTTTGGATGGTAATTAATGACTCATAATTACAATAACAAAAATAAATCAGAGATGCCTTTGGATTATTTATATTAAGTGCAGATCACAGCCGATAAATCTGCTTTGAAGGCAAATGCATTAATCTGAATTTATGAGTCAAAATATTAAAATGCTAAGACATATCTCCTCTATCATATGAGTCTTAAACATGCATTATGATCTGCTTGATTCAGCAGGAAGATTATTTAAATGTGCAAAATTATGTATTCCAAGAGAATATGAGAAAGCTTCTTACTTTTCCATGGAAATATTTTCGTGTATGCACCTTTACCGTAGACAGACAGCAATGAATACACTATCTCTGAGTATTTAATTATGCTTCAGACTTTTTAAAAGCAACTTTGTGTCATGTATTTTGTCTTTTTGCTTTCTAGTGATTGTGGAAGGTTGAATTATTAACTAAATTAATTCAAAGGATGCCTGTGGAGATATATCTAGCAGTGGTTTGTTAGAATCAGTAAACATTCTAATTGGGTATTTTATTAAAACATTTAGTCCTGTAATTAGACACTGTTTATGTTAGCAATGCATAGAAGAACATGAAATGAGTAGGTGATCTTTTCTGGCCTAATGTCATTAACAAAACAAAGAAAGTTAGACTCTTCCTCATCTTTATATCAGATTATAAATGCATGGGTAGACATTGACATATACATTGAGTTGGCTAAATAAAAAGCCTTTTTAGCTCCAATTAATTCTCAGTTAAAGTGTTCCAACAAGGGTGTCAGACATACAGCACCAAGTTGTCTTAAAACCTGTCTAATTTCCTTTATCTTCCCCCTCACTATAAATAACAATTCAGACATGAAAGTGTTAACATTTCCTTTGAAATTACTCCTATTTAAGAAGAAAAATCAAATTACTTTCTAATCTTTCTAATTCTATTCTCATAAGATGATCTTGGATTTGTTCCTTTAACACTGACTCTTAGCATTGTCGGTATTAATGAATTGAGAAGATGGCATGAGGCTCTTAGGTAAGTGCGATAAACTCAGTCATAGGAATTTGTAGTAAAGAAGAAATAGTATTTTGTTCATGCTCATATCAATGTTACTGTGAAAGGTAATTAGTTAGATATTACGTAGGTACCATACAAAAGATCATGTAGTAGTTTGCAATCTGCCTTTTGATCATTGCAAGAAAAATTTCTACCGGGAAATGACAGCCAGCCATAATTCACTAAAATTACAATGAATACCCTTTAATCAATACAGATAAATCTAGTGTTTGTTGTTAAATCGATCTTCTCCTTTATAAAGATACTCTGTCTTGATTGTTTTAGGGATAATTATTTCACAGGGAATTTTTATGATGATTAGCAGAAACTAGACAACAATAAAGTTGACTCAGATCCATTGAAATGCTGTGGCTTAGGGTGCATTTGTTTCTTCTTGTTTGAAGCTTAGTGATATCAATACTGATTTATATCATTTCAAGCAAAGATGTTTTCCTGAAACAAATGGAGTGACGCTGATTTCATTTCAGAAATGAACAGCCTCTGTGTTTGTTTTTCCTTTAATAAAATTGTCAGCTCTTGCCAATATAAATATTCACTGGTGCAGACTTTCTCTTCCTGCTTTTATCACTTACACTGATTCCTTGATGTAGATCATTTTGAAAAAATCCAGATAAACTTTGGTGAAATATAAAAATGTTTAGACTAGAAAGACAAAGGTTGAACTAAAAGCTTACTTAAAGTGGTGGGGCTGAATTAGTCCTACAGATACAATAATACAACTTAAATATCAAAGATTTTTAAAAGTCAAAAGTTTTCCATTTCAGTTTCCGTTTGTAAGTTAAGACACTTATATGTTTATATGATTTTAACAAATGATCCGTCATAATCCAGTACAGTAATTAAACATGTAACCTAGAGAAAAAGAGAGGAGAGAGAGAGAGAGAAATGATATTATAAAATGTACTGAATTAGAAGTTAAATGCTCATAACACCTTATCGGGAATGAAATTAAAGTGTAGCAAATTACTTAGAAAATGTACTGAATTATTGGTCAAATAATAAAACTTATAATATTTATGTGAATGTGTAAGTGAATAAGAGATATGAGGGTTTATACTTTTGCATAATATATTCAGTCATTCAAACTTTTCATTAATAAGGATATAGCAAATTATGTAATTCACTGAATATCCTGACTAGACTATTTTTAATATGAGAACTGAAATTAGCAACAGTTTTACATCTATGCAAAATGCTATAATTCTCTAATGAATAACATAATAAAAAGTGTTTGTTTTTTTAAATTATCATT